>NW_023493677.1:25000-125000 GCF_013265735.2 Oncorhynchus mykiss
TCTAACCATTTATTCTAAAGGGGTTGCCTGTGCCAGTGCACATCAGATTCGTCTGCTCCTTATTGAACCTAACCCTAACCCTAACCCTAACCCCTAACCCTCTAACCCTAACCCTAACCCCTAACCCTAACCCTAACCCTCTAACCCTAACCCCTAACCCCTAACCCCTAACCCTAACCCTAACCCTCTAACCCTAACCCTCTTCCCAAACCTCACGCCTAACCTTAACCTTCCCCTAACCCAACGCCTAACCTTAACCTTTCCCTTAACCCCACACCTAACCTTAACCTTTCCCCAAACCCCACGCTTAATCTTAACCTCTTCCCAAACCTCACGCCTAACCTTAACCTTTCCCTTAACCCCACGCCTAACCTTAACCTTTCCCTTAACCCCATGCCTAACCTTAACCTCAACCTTTCCCCAAACCCCACGCCTAACCCTAATGTGTACCATTACCCTAACCAGGGTTCTCATCCTATCTCCCTCCCTTACCCTAATCCTGACTCCCCTATGGAAAGTGATCTTCACCAATCACTAAATCGAAACACTTCCTCTGTCTCTCCTCCCTTGTCATCAATACTCAATCAACAGACAATTATCATCCCCCTAGTAACCACATTTTCACATAGAATTAGATCCCTACATCAATCAATCAAACACAACTTCTCTACAGTTCAGCACACTTACATACCACTCAAACCATACAGACCTCAAACCTCATCATTTCCATTTTCGACAGATAAAGTTCATTACAAATATACACAGCCACACATCAGCACCAGTACAAGAATCCTATTCATTGAACACACATAACACCATTTATATCATTACATGTACACTTTGCAATAAACAATACATTGGAGAAACCAAACACACCATAGAAACCAGACTCAAACAACACCTGTATAACATTAAAAGGGCACACCTACAAACGGAACTCATAACCCACTTCCAGGAGCACCCCATCACTCACCTTACCATATCAGGGTTACAGTCACATATAGGCTGGACCTGTGGGCAGCGAAGGAGGGTAGAACGGGAGTGGATCCAGCACCTACAGACAATAACGCCAAATGGCCTGAACGAGAGGTTTTAGAAAATGGGTTTTAACAGACAGGAAAATGGATGGAGAAGAAAATGTTTTTATTCATATTTTATTTTTACTCTCTATATATTTATGGTTTGTTTGGTTTTAGTTTGGCACTTCCTCTTTTAGGTTTTTCCTTTCCTTTAACAAAACAATAAAACCATTTAAATGCACAATATTGCGTTTATGTTCATATTTAACAACACTATGGTTGAATGAATCTCTCACCACATTGACTTCTGCACTGCCACCCAGAAAAAGAGGCAACTTGGAGCCTAACTCTTTACGCCCAGTATACTCCATTGGGAAATGGTTTGATGGTGAACAGGTTAAAAATAATCATTAGATTTAATACAACCTAAAATAACTCTACCAAATCTCTGAAGGACATCACTCCTGAAACCTCCACCAACACACTTTTTCTCCTGAGATACAACTAGAACGATGAAGAACTCCAGAACCACCTACCCCAAGCCTTCTCCACCCTCAAAACCAAGATTTTTTCATCAAAAGACCAAGAACTCTACAAACAGCCCCTGACCTTCAGATATACATCACCTCCTCTATTTTTTTTCAACTAAGAGGCAACCCCCACCCTTCTTTTTCACCAAAGAACAAGACATCACCACCCTGACACAGTGGAAACAGACTCCTACCCTCCCACAGAAACGCTGACGACCGTATTTCCAACTTAGGAGCAAAAATAAACAAAACGTTTTTTCGGATCCGTACATCCCATAATCCAAGTGGACTTGAACACAGCAAAACGGCCAACTCTACCGCATATCCGGGAACCCAAGTGTACAGGAACGCGATCAAAGCTAAAACTCCGCTAATAAGCGCCAACTAGAAAAGATAAAGACAGCAGCATTCTCGATCCGGGTAAAAGGAACACCCCCCTAGTAACCCTACCTGCAACCACGTATGGCTCCTCTTGACCCCTAGGACTTCTAGACTTACTTAAAATTCACCTGGTACCTCTCGGACACCCACAACCCAAACAGCACCCCAAAAGCAAAGTGTCTACTTCTCCTATACAATTCCCCATAGGAATCAACGACGGAGGCCTTCCCAAAATAAAACCTCTCTCACACGGACAAAACACCAAAATATTCAACACTGGACCCCCCCCCCCCCCCCCCCCCCCCAGGTGAGTATACCCCCAAAAGAACAGGTTACACCAACTCCGGGGGACACACATCACTGGAAACAGCATAAAAAGCCTTTTTGATCCATATATCCCATACTCCAAGTGGACTTGAACACAGCTAAACGGCCAAAACTACCGCATTTCCAGGAACCCAAGTGGACAGGAACGCGATCAAAGCTATACCTCTCTTATAAGCGCCAACTAAAAAGATATAAACAGCACCATTCTTGACCCGAGGAAAAAGGAACACCCCCCCTAGTAACCCTACCTGCAACTATCCCTCAATAAAGAAACAAAGTTCAAGCCCTCCAACACCACAAAAATACCAAAAAACCACGGCTACTACTTCTCCCTACACATCGCACCTTACTACACACGAGTAAACGTGACTCCACAAAAATCGGAGGAAAAAATAACTCAACCACATTCAACGACCTATAACCAGACCTATGGGTCACCTAGAACCCCAACTAAAAATTATACAGAAACCCACAGATGTCCACTCTACCCTCTACCTTTCCACAGAACCTTACCTTCGGGTATTTCCAACCCCAAACCCCCTACCAGAGCAGACCGCTCCCAACGCTAACACACAAGTCAATGGTGACACAAAGGTCAAACACACACTTTTTACAGGAGGATCTATCATACTTATACAAATCACAGGAACTCCACGTATGGCTCCTCTTGACCCCTAGGACTTCTAGTCTTACTTAAAATTCACCTGGTACCTCTCGGACACCCACAACCCAAACAGCACCCCAAAAGCAAAGTGTCTACTTCTCCTATACAATTCCCCATAGGAATCAACGACGGAGGCCTTCCCAAAATAAAACCTCTCTCACACGGACAAAACAGAAAAATATTCAACACATTCTCGACCCGAGGAAAAAGGAACACCCCCCTAGTAACCCTACCTGCAACTATCCCTCAATAAAGAAACAAAGTTCAAGCCCTCCAACACCACAAAAATACCAAAAAACCACGGCTACTACTTCTCCCTACACATCGCACCTTACTACACACGAGTAAACGTGACTCCACAAAAATCGAAGGGAAAAATAACTCAACCACATTCAAAGACCTATAACCAGACCTATGGGTCACCTAGAACCCCAACTAAAAATTCTACAGAAACCCACAGATGTCCACTCTACCCTCTACCTTTCCACAGAACCTTACCTTCGGGTATTTCCAACCCCAAACCCTCAACCAGAGCAGACCGCTCCCAACGCTAACACACAAGTCAATGGCGACACAAAGGTCAAACACACGTTTTTCACAGGAGGATCTATCATACTTCTACACATCACAGGAACTCCACGTATGGCTCATCTTGACCCCTAAGACTTCTAGCCCTTACCTATTCTGGTACCTCTCTGATGCCCACAACCCAAACAGCACCCCAAAAGCAAAGTGTCTACTTTTCCTATACAATTCCCCATAGGAATCAACGATGGAGGCCTCCCCATCACTTAACAGATTATTAGACGCTGCTTCCTAAAAACAAAGCGATCTCATTGGACGAGCCACGGCCATACCTCTCACATGAACACCGCATGCACACCTCATGCACCAATAGGATTGACCTACCTGGCAAACCACGCCCCCGTTATTTCCTACAAAAGAGGAGCATCCCTCAGTCTCAGGACCATTCGGGTCGAAACACTTCTTGGAGACACTTCACCTGGACAAGATGCAAGCTGGACCTCTACAAGAGAACTTCATCAACAACGACCATTCCTGCTGAACGACTAGACCCCAGCTCCATGCTACACCCTAGATACACCTCACCTGGACCAAGCCGCCAGCTGGTACTCTACACTCCCTACGAATATTTAATCTCCGAAGTCTACTCCTTTTGAACAAAAGTCCCCTAAACTTCATGCTACACCCAGAATCTGGACCACTTCGAGCCCCTTTTAAATCCTTGCGATTTCTTCCCTAATCCAGGTACTCCTACATCACGGAACCAACCCTCCAGAGAATCTACGCCCTTTTTTCGACAGACCTTCATCGACCCACAGACCATCGAGCCTCAACTACACATATACCCACACACACACACCATTTTTTCCGGTCCAAAATACGGCCATTTTACCGTACTACGACCGAGTGCACTTATTTGCAACTTTTTCTCCTCCCTGAGTTGAAAGTATTTTTTTTTTACTGTAATCCCAATCTGAATTCTGACCTTAACCCATAGCTCCTAAATCCTTACCATAATTCCTAACCCTAACCTTATATCCCTAGACCCCCATATCTAATCCGAACCCCTGACTCCCTATATCTATTTTAACCCCTAGATCCTCATACCGAACCTTTCCTCCTAGACCACTGCTCTTACCTTGGCACTTGGCCTCTATTCTTAGTTTAGAATCTCTGGTTCTTAACCTAAGCCCTATTTTAGTGTCTGATTCTGGTCTTCTTTTATAGCCTTTTTTTAGTCATTTAAAGTATGAATTACACAAGTCTTACCATTTTTAAAGGGGTTGCCTGTGCCAGTGCACATCAGATTTGTCTGTCATTCATTGAACCTAACCCTAACCCCCTAACCCCTAACCCTAATGCCTAACCTTAACCTTTCCCTTAACCCCACACCTAACCTTAACCTCAACCTTTCCCCAAACCCCAAACCCCACGCCTAACCCTAATGTGTACCATTACCCTAACCAGGGTTCTCATCCTAACTTAATCCCTATCTCCCTCCCTTACCCTAATCCTGACTCCCCTATGGGGAGTGATCTGCACCAATCACTAAAACGAAACACTTCCTCTGTCTCTTCTCCCTTGTCATCAATACTCAATCAACAGACAATTATCATCCCCTAGTAACCACATTTTCACATAGAATTAGATCCCTACATCAATCAATCAAACACAACTTCTCTACAGTTCCACTCAGTTCTCTACATACCACTCAAACCATACAGAATCATTTCAGCATTTAGAAAGAACAAAAACTTAAAGGACCTCCACACCAAAGCAAGATTCAGTAGTAAGCCACCACAAGACCTCAAACCTCATCATTTCCATTTTCGACAGATAAAGTTCATTACAAATATACACAGCCACACCTCAGTTTAATTCATGATCCTAGGAGGACATCTACGGGCCTTTTTAAGTACTACACCTAATATATCAGATCATCAGAAATGGGAGGGATAAACAAATCAAATCAAATCAAATTTTATTTGTCACATACACATGGTTAGCAGATGTTAATGCGAGTGTAGCGAAATGCTTGTGCTTCTAGTTCCGACAATGCAGTAATAACAAGTAATCTAACTAACAATTCCAAAACTACTGTCTTGTACACAGTGTAAGGGGATAAAGAATATGTACATAAGGATATATGAATGAGTGATGGTACAGAGCAGCATAGGCAAGATACAGTAGATGGTATCGAGTACAGTATATACATATGAGATGAGTATGTAAACAAAGTGGCATAGTTAAAGTGGCTAGTGATACATGTATTACATAAGAATACAGTCGATGATATAGAGTACAGTATATACGTATGCATATGAGATTAATAATGTAGGGTAAGTAACATTATATAAGGTAGCATTGTTTAAAGTGGCTAGTGATATATTTACATCATTTCCCATCAATTCCCATTATTAAAGTGGCTGGAGTTGAGTCAGTGTATTGGCAGCAGCCACTCAATGTTAGTGGTGGCTGTTTAACAGTCTGATGGCCTTGAGATAGAAGCTGTTTTTCAGTCTCTCTGTCCCAGCTTTGATGCACCTGTACTGACCTCGCCTTCTGGATGATAGCGGGGTGAACAGGCAGTGGCTCGGGTGGTTGATGTCCTTGATGATCTTTATGGCCTTCCTGTGACATCGGGTGGTGTAGGTGTCCTGGAAGGCAGGTAGTTTGCCCCTGGTGATGCGTTGTGCAGACCTCACTACCCTCTGGAGAGCCTTACGTTTGAGGGCGGAGCAGTTTCCGTACCAGGCGGTGATACAGCCCGACAGGATGCTCTCGATTGTGCATCTGTAGAAGTTTGTGAGTGCTTTTGGTGACAAGCCGAATTTCTTCAGCCTCCTGAGGTTGAAGAGGCGCTGCTGCGCCTTCTTCACAATGCTGTCTGTGTGAGTGGACCAATTCAGTTTGTCTGTGATGTGTATGCCGAGGAACTTAAAACTTGCTACCCTCTCCACTACTGTTCCATCGATGTGGATAGGGGGGTGTTCCCTCTGCTGTTTCCTGAAGTCCACAATCATCTCCTTAGTTTTGTTGACGTTGAGTGTGAGGTTATTTTCCTGACACCACACTCCGAGGGCCCTCACCTCCTCCCTGTAGGCCGCCTCGTCGTTGTTGGTAATCAAGCCTACCACTGTTGTGTCGTCCGCAAACTTGATGATTGAGTTGGAGGCGTGCGTGGCCACGCAGTCGTGGGTGAACAGGGAGTACAGGAGAGGGCTCAGAACGCACCCTTGTGGGGCCCCAGTGTTGAGGATCAGCGGGGAGGAGATGTTGTTGCCTACCCTCACCACCTGGGGGCGGCCCGTCAGGAAGTCCAGTACCCAGTTGCACAGGGCGGAGTCGAGGCCCAGGGTCTCGAGCTTGATGACGAGTTTGGAGGGTACTATGGTGTTGAATGCCGAGCTGTAGTCGATGAACAGCATTCTCACATAGGTATTCCTCTTGTCCAGATGGGTTAGGGCAGTGTGCAGGAGATAGGCCTGTGCACCGTAAAACTAACTAGTTGAAACGAAACACAATTATATTCAAAACCTAACCCTAACCCTAACCCCTAACCCCAACCCACTAACCCTAACCCATAACCCTAACCCTCTAACACTAACCCTAACCCTAACCCTAACCCACACCTCCAAGCTGTGTAAGGGCTATTTGACCAAGGAGGAGTGATGAAGTTTAGCATCAGATGATCTGGCCTCCACAATCACCCAACCTCAATCCAATTGAGATGGTTTGGGATGAGTTGGACCAGAGAGTGAAGAAAAAGCAGCCAACAAGTGCTTGGCAGGGTAGCCTAGTGGTTAGAGGGTTGGACTAGTAACCGAAAGATTGCAAGTTCAAATCCCCGAGCTGACAAGGTACAAATCTGTTGTTCTGCCCCTGAACAGGCAGTTAACCTGCTATTCCTAGGCCGTCATTGAAAATAAGAATTTGTTCTTAACTGACTTGCCTAGTTAATAAAGGTAAAATAAATATGTGGGAACTCCTTCAAGACTGTTGGAAAAGCATTCCTCATGAAGCTGGTTGAGAAAATGCCAAGAGTATGTAAAACTGTCATCGAGACAAAGGGTGGCTACTTTGAAGAATCTCAATATATATATTAACTTCTTATGGCTGCAGGGGCAGTATTGAGTAGCTTGGATGAAAAGGTGCCCATATCAAACGGCCTGCTCCTCAGTCAAAGGGCAGTATTGAGTAGCTTGGATGAAAAGGTGCCCATATCAAACGGCCTGCTCCTCAGTCAAAGTTGCTAATATTTGCATAGTATTATTAGTATTGGATAGAAACCACTCTGAAGTTTCTTAAACTGTTTGAATGATGTCTGTGAGTATAACAGAACTCATATTGGCAGGCAAAATCCTGAGTTGAAATCAAAACAGGAAGTCAGAAATCTGAGCTTGTGTGTATTCACCAGAGTCCCCAATGAAATCCCCTTGAGATATGAATGATGTTGCACTGCCTAGGGGTTCCACTAGATGTCAACCATCAATAGAAATTATAATGAGGCTTCCATGTTGTTGTGGGAGCAGAATATATCAGCTGTCCATCAAGCAGCCATTTTGTGATCACACTTTTTCCTCATGGTAGTCACTTGCGTTCCATTGCTCACGAAGACAAGAAAGAATACTCCGGTTGGAACTTTATTGAAGCTACATGTTAAAAACATCCTAATGATTGATTCTGTACTTAGTTTGAAATGTTTCTTCGACCGGTAATATCACTTTTTGAAGTTATTGTCCGATATAACGCTGACCAGAATTAACAAAAGAAGGTATTTGGACATAAATAACGGACATTTTCGAACAAAACAAACATTTATTGTGGACCTGGGATTCCTGGAGTGCTTTCTGATGTAGATCATCAAAGGTAAGGGAATATTTATCATGTAATTTCTTGTTTATGTTGACGCCATCTTTGCGGCTGTGGTGTTTTTAAATTGAGCGCCGTCTCAGATTATTGCATGCATTTCTTTTTCCGTAAAGGTTTTTTGAAATCTGACACAGCGGTTGCATTAAGGAGAGGTATATCTATAATTCCATGTCCATATTATCATCTACATTTATGATGAGTATTTCTGTTGAATGATGTGGCTATGCAAAATCCCTTGATGTTTTTGTAATTAGTGAATCTAACGCGCCAATGTAAACTCAGATAAAAAAAAAAATATAAATATGAACTTTATTAAACAAAACATGCATGTATTGTGTAACATGAAGTCCTATGAATGTCATTTGATGAAGATAATTCAAGGTTAGTAATTAATTTTATCTTTATTTCTCATTTTTGTTAAGGCTATATTTTGCTGGAAAATGGCTATGCTTATTGTGGTTTGGTGGAGACCAAACATAATCGTTTGTAGTGCTTTCGCTGAAAAGCCTATTTGAAATCGGACACTTTGGTGGGATTAACAACACAAATAGATTTAAAATTATATAAAACACATCTATGTTTTAGGAATTGACCTTTGCTTGTTATAATGATTTTGTTATTTTGTTCCTGAGAATAGTGCACAAATAAATATCCACAGGGTGGCGACATTCTGGAAATAATGACAATTCAGTCCCATGAAGTGGCAGGCGTCTATATTTTCTTCGATCAATAGAATTAGACAAAGTATAGTCAGAAAGACTGTTCTCCAACGTGTTGATCACGTGACCACATCCGAGAACTTGTTTTTACCAAACGACACCCTCGACAGTTGACAAAAAATCATGTCAAGTAGATCAGACACACATTATCCACACTGTTATAACCCTCAGGGACATGTGAATCCATAATGTCATTTCGTTTTAATAGAAACGCATATATATATATATAGATGGTCTACTTTCCATTATAAAAACTGAAATAACGTCAGATAGGGGGCAGTAATACGCAGGTCCAGTAAATACAATACAGAAATAGACACCAAGATTAGCAGGGTCATTCTACCAATAGTAGCAGGGTCATTCTACCAATAATAGCAGGGTCGTTCTACCAATAGTAGCAGGGTCGTTCTACCAATAGTAGCAGGGTCGTTCTGCCAATAGTAGCAGGGTCATTCTGCCAAGATTAGCAGGGTCGTTCTACCAATAGTAGCAGGGTCGTTCTGCCAATAGTAGCAGGGTCGTTCTGCCAATAGTAGCAGGGTCGTTCTGCCAATAGTAGCAGGGTCGTTCTGCCAATAGTAGCAGGGTCGTTCTGCCAATAGTAGCAGGGTCGTTCTGCCAAAATTAGCAGGGTCGTTCTGCCAAGATTAGCAGGGTCGTTCTGCCAATAGTAGCAGGGTCGTTCTGCCAATAGTAGCAGGGTCGTTCTACCAATAGTAGCAGGGTCATTCTGCCAAGATAAGCAGGGTCATGCTGCCAATAGCAGCAGGGTCATGCTGCCAATAGCAGCAGGGTCATGCTGCCAATAGTAGCAGGGTCATGCTGCAAATAGTAGCAGGGTCATGCTGCCAATAGCAGCAGGGTCATGCTGCCAATAGCAGCAGGGTCATGCTGCCAATAGCAGCAGGGTCATGCTGCCAATAGCAGCAGGGTCATGCTGCCAATAGTAGCAGGGTCATGCTGCCAATAGTAGCAGGGTCATGCTGCCAATAGTAGCAGGGTCATGCTGCCAATAGTAGCAGGGTCATGCTGCCAATAGCAGCAGGGTCATGCTGCCAATAGTAGCAGGGTCATGCTGCCAATAGTAGCAGGGTCATGCTGCCAATAGTAGCAGGGTCATGCTGCCAATAGTAGCAGGGTCATGCTGCCAATAGTAGCAGGGTCATTCTACCAATAGCAGCAGGGTCATGCTGCCAATAGCAGCAGGGTCATTCTGCCAATAGTAGCAGGGTCATTCTGCCAATAGTAGCAGGGTCATTCTGCCAATAGTAGCAGGGTCATGCTGCCAATAGTAGCAGGGTCATGCTGCCAATAGTAGCAGGGTCATGCTGCCAATAGCAGCAGGGTCATGCTGCCAATAGCAGCAGGGTCATGCTGCCAATAGTAGCAGGGTCATGCTGCCAATAGTAGCAGGGTCATGCTGCCAATAGTAGCAGGGTCATGCTGCCAATAGCAGCAGGGTCATGCTGCCAATAGTAGCAGGGTCATGCTGCCAATAGTAGCAGGGTCATGCTGCCAATAGTAGCAGGGTCATGCTGCCAATAGTAGCAGGGTCATGCTGCCAATATCAGCAGGGTCATGCTGCCAATATCAGCAGGGTCATGCTGCCAATAGTAGCAGGGTCATGCTGCCAATAGTAGCAGGGTCATGCTGCCAATAGTAGCAGGGTCATGCTGCCAATATCAGCAGGGTCATGCTGCCAATAGTAGCAGGGTCATGCTGCCAATAGTAGCAGGGTCATGCTGCCAATAGTAGCAGGGTCATGCTGCCAATAGTAGCAGGGTCATGCTGCCAATAGCAGCAGGGTCATGCTGCCAATAGTAGCAGGGTCATTCTGCCAATAGTAGCAGGGTCATGCTGCCAATAGTAGCAGGGTCATGCTGCCAATAGTAGCAGGGTCATTCTGCCAATAGTAGCAGGGTCATGCTGCCAATAGTAGCAGGGTCATGCTGCCAATAGTAGCAGGGTCATTCTACCAAAAGAGTGCCCTTTGGGTAGTCATTTGATTTAAAAATAAGATTTTGTACACCATATGTAAACATTGTCATAAAGAGCAAAAAACGTTTTCACGGAACAACCCAGTATTAATTGGAAAGATGGATTAATACACATCCACACAGTGACCAATCAGGATCACTCAACACCTCTTGAGAAGCATTCTGGTGTGTCTGCCATAAAAATGTGGGTTATTGTCCCGCTGAAAAATAAAACTATGCCAGGTTTAGGTTTTCAGACGACTGAAGTGGGTTTTCCTCTAACTTTTTTACCTGGGCTTTGCTCCTTTCATATTTATTTTTATCCTGACAAACTCCCAAGCCCTTGCCGGTGACAAGCATACCCATAACATGATGCTGCCACTACAATACCTCAAAATAGAAAGAAATATGAAAGCCCAGCTAAAAAGTTAAAGGAAAACCATCCATAGTCCTCTGAAAACCAAATCCTGGTGTAGTTTTATTTGTCAGCGGAACAATTACTCAAATGTCAATGCCAAAGACAGACCACAAGGGGTTTCCAAGATGTGGTGAGTGTTTTTGAACGGTCCAGTCTCAGTCCTGACTTAAATCAAGGTTCTAATATTCATGTCCATCAATGATTCCCAAGCAAATGTACTAAGTTTGAGCGATTTTGACAAAAACAATGGCGACAGTATATTATAGCAAATTCGGGGGATAGACCCGGGCCGGGACTCAAACCCAGGTTCAGTAACACCTGTCAAGCCAACACCTTAACCATTACGTCAAAACCTATATTGGGTTAAGGTCACTACATAACCGCCTCCCTTCAGGAGAGTGTGTCCCCACGCTTCTCTATACAACGTCCCTCACCGATAGCCTACCTGGTGCCATCCTACTTCTGACACCAATGTAGCAATTTCAGGGAGTAGCCCCAACCGGGACTCGAATCCCAGTCCAGCTACTGTCAAGCAACCTTAACCGTTATGTCCAAACCTCTTGCCAAGGTTGCTAGGTGTTTGGTTAAGGTCGCTACAAAATGCCGTAATAGGTTGGTAGAATCTGACTCAAAATGATTCACAGCTATGATGGCTGCTGAAGGTTCTTCCACAAAGTATTAACAAAAACAATGGCTAAAGTATATTAGACATACGCCATCAATACATATTCATTTTAATGCTTTTATTCATTTGGAACATTTTCTATAATTTTTCTTTCACTTGAAACATGTGGAGTAGGTAGTGTAGATTGGTGGGGAAAAAATCTAATGTAATCCCTTTTTAGATAAAATTTTAAGGCAGCAAAATATGAAAGGGTGTGTATTCTTTCATTAGCGACTGTACATACAGACATTTTTGATTAATAGATTCAATGACACAGACACCATGGGCATTTTCAGTAGTAAATTGTATTATAAACTGTAAAGATTAGTCAGATCTCAGGTGTTCCTGTAAGAATGTCATCAGGCCCCAGAGGAACAGAACACTTACAGAGGAAAACAATGGTATGATACACCTTGATATACATCAGCCAGTTTATTAGGTACAGCACCTAGTTCTCCAAAACGGATCGCTCCAGACAGTGAACAACGTGGCCGTTGCTTGCTATATAAAGCATGCAGATAGGCATTCAGTTACTGCTTGATTGAACGTTAGAATAGGCAAAACGAGAGACCTAAGCAATGATCGTCAGTGCCAGGCACGCCGGAAACAGTATCTCAGAAACAGCAGACCTCCTAGGCTTTTCACTTGAGACAGTCTAGGGGTTTACCGAGAATGGTTTGACAAACACAAAACATTCAGTCAGCGGCAGTCCTGTGGGAAAAAAAAGCACATTGATGAGAGAGGTCGAAGGAGAATGGCAAGAATCACGCAAGCGGACCACAAACAGACAAATAACAGCAGTGTGCAGAACGGCATCTCGGAACACACAACTCGTTGATCCTTCACAAATAGGCTATTGCAACAGATGACCACACAGGGCTCCACTTCTACAATTGAGAAGTGTAAAAAATATTGCCTGGTCCGAAGAATCCCAGTTCCTGTTGCGCCATGCTGATGGCAGAGTCAGGATTTGGCATAAACACCATGAGTCCATGGACCCATCCTGCCTGGTGTCAACGGTACAGGCTGGTGGTGGTGGACCGACATCCAATCTGCAGCAACTGCGTGATGCCATTGCGTCAGCATGGACCAACATCCCTGTGGAACGTTTCTGACTTGTCGAATCCGTACCCGAAGAATTCCGGCTGTTCTGGAGACAAATGGGTGTCCGACCCGGTACTAGATGGGTGTACCTAATAAACTGTACATACACCTGGAAATAATACATGTGGATACCCTCACCAAGCCCTTATTGGGTTGGGGTTAGATAGTGTCATGAGGGAGGAGAATATGGCCCTTAAAAGAGAAAACACGATGTAATACACCTAAATACTCAACAAGCCTTATAGACAAATAATAATCTAACCTTAATTAATCATCAAATAGAAATGGGAGTTCCTCCTTCACAACCAGAATAAAATGTACAGTCTTAAATCACAACCAGAATAAAACGTATAGTCTTGACAATCTGTCAAACAAAACTGCCACTCAACACATACAGAAACCTAACCTTAACCCAGTACAGGGGGGAGGGTACTATCCTAACTAACGCAGCACAGGGGGGAGGGTACTATCCTAACCCAGTACAGGGGGGAGGGTACTATCCTAACCCAGTACAGGGGGGAGGGTACTATCCTAACCCAGTACAGGGGGGAGGGTACTATCTTAACCCAGTACAGGGGGGAGGGTACTATCCTAACCCAGTACAGGGGAGGCACCATCCTAACCCAGTACAGGGGGGGCACCATCCTAACCCAGTACAGGGGGGGCACCATCCTAACCCAGTACAAGGGGGAGCTACCATCCTAACCCAGTACAAGGGGGAGCTACCATCCTAACCCAGTACAGGGGGGAGCTACCATCCTAACCCAGTACAGGGGGGAGGTACCATCCTAACCCAGTACAGGGGGGAGGTACCATCCTAACCCAGTACAGGGGGGAGGGTACCATCCTAACCCAGTACAGGGGGGAGGTACCATCCTAACCCAGTACAGGGGGGAGGTACCATCCTAACCCAGTACAGGGGGGAGGGTACTATTTTAACCCAGTACAGGCGAGGGCACAATCCTGCACAATAAAAAAACATTTTGGAAGGAAGATAAAAATAAGACTGAACAAATTTGATTATGAGGTTCAATGTTTTACATGACAATGCATGTTAAAACACTGCAGATGAACCATGCTGGTGCCTTTCCCTACTGGACTAACTGGAACTTCCTGTACCCTGTCATGTGACTATGGAATTTCCTGTATCTGTGGTACACGTGTGTGTGCGCGTGCCTGCGTGCGCTTTTGGACCATGGTAATATCCCAAGCCATTAGTGTTAGCTAGGTTTACGTGTAGGTTTAGTTTTAGTGCTAGGTTTAAGCTTAGGTTAAGTGCTAGGGTTAGGTTTAGGCGTAGGGTTGCTCTGTACAGATGGCTTTAGTGAAATAGCACCGTCTTCTGTGTAAAAATACTGTTCTGAACCTTTTACTCTGCCTTAGAGCATCACAGATAGGTATAAAATCCATACAAACCAGTAGCTAGGGATATTAGAAAACATATACTGGAAACTTTCCTGTCAACATTGCTTAAAATTCATATAAAACATGTATACTAGTGAGGTTCATTCGAGGTCTTCCTGACAGAATAAACTAATTTAGGCCAAAGATTTACACACATAGTAATGTAGCAGACTAACAAGGTAATTTGGTAGACAAACAGGGTAATGTAGTATACTAACATGATAATGCAGTAGACTAACATGATAATGTAGTAAACAAACAGGTTAGACAACAGGGTAATGTATTAGACTAACAGGGTAGTGTTGTAGACTAATGGGGTAATGTAGTAGACTAACAGGGCAGACTAACATGGTAATGTAGTTGCCTAACAGGTTAGACAACAGGGTAATGTAGTAGACTAACAGGGTAATGTAGAAGACTAACATGATAGATAACATGGCAATGTAGTAGACTAACAGGTTAGACAACAGGGTAATGTAGTAGACTAACAGGATAATGTAGAAGACTAACAGGGCAGATAACATGGCAATGTAGTAGACTAACAGGATAATGTATTAAACTAACATGGTAGACTAACAGGGTAGACTAACAGGGTAATGTAATAGACTAACAGGGTAATGTAGAAGACCAACAGGGCAGATAACATGGCAATGTAGTAGACTAACAGGATAATGTATTAAACTAACATGGTAGACTAATAGGGTAGACTAACAGGGTAATGTAATAGACTAACAGGGTAATGTAGAAGACCAACAGGGTAGATAACATGGTAATGTAGTAGACTAACAGACAATAGGGTAATGTAGCAGACTAACAGGGTAGGGTAAGATACTAACAGGGTAATGTAGGAGACTAACATAGCAATGTAGTAGACAAACAGGGTAAGGCAGGAGACTAACGTAGTAGACTAACATGTTAGACTTACATGGCAATGTAGTACACTAACAGGGTAGACAGCATGGTAATGTAGAGGACGAGCAGAGTAGTGTAGTGGACTAACATGGTAATATAGTAGACTAACATAGTAAGGTAGTAGAATAACAGGGTAGATAGGTAGACTAACATAGTAACGTAGTAGACTAACAGGGTAATGTAGTAGACTAACAGGGTAATGTAATAGACGAACATTGTAATGTAGTAGACTGACGCGATAATGTAGTAGACTGACACTGTAATGTAGTAGACTGACACGGTAATGTAGTAGACTAACAGGGTAATGTAGTAGACTAACAGGGTAATGTAGTAGACTAACATGGTAATGTAGTAGACTAACAGTGTAATGTAGTAGACTAACAGTGTAATGTAGTAGACTAACATGGTAATGTAGTAGACTAACATGGTAATGTAGTGGACTAACAGGTTAACGATGAAGTCTCATCCACCACTTCTCATCCTTCCCTAAACAGAATAAAGTTGTGAAACACAAAATGTTATTTAAATATATCTATTCCTAATAAACATTTATCATCAGTTTCATTATTGGAAAATATGTCGACATTGTAGATATTTCGATGGAGGAGGTATTTTCTTGTATATTCATAAAAAGTTAATACTAAATGCTCAACTCCATGTGATGCTGTCTTTGGAAAATAGATGTCTGAAAGCATACTGCCACTGGTGTTGCCAGGTTACAGCCACTGGTGTTGCCAGGTTACAGCCACTGGTGTTGCCAGGTTACAGCCACTGGTGTTGCCAGGTTACAGCCACTGGTGCTGCCAGAATACCTCCAGAGGGTTAGGGTTCAGGTGTGACAGCCCTTCAGTGATATCAGGGGTTAGAGGTTCAGTTGTCCAGCAGTTGTCGGAGTGCTCTCTCAATGTTCATGCGGTGCCCGACTCGTGTCACGCCTAGTTCAGCGAAGTCATCCTTGGTGAGGGCAGGGAGGTGGGAACCCTCAATCTCATGCTCCTGGAAGCGGGCACGATGCTCTGCCAAACCAACACTCTCCAGCCAGTCTCCCACATCATACTTACTCCACAGAGCTAGAGGGCGTTGGCGCCACGGCCGCAGGGCGAGCAAGGGGGAGCCCAGTACGGGGGAGGGGCAGGGGGAGGCGTGGGGGGAGGGGGAGGGCGAGCGGGAACGGGTTCGAGCGCTGGCACTCCGCATTACGAAGCGGACCTCCTTGGGCTCCGAAGGCAAGCTGAGGCTAGACGACTTGAGGATGGTGTGGTGGTGATGGGAGGAGCTAAGGCCAAAGCCCCGCCCAGGACTGACCTCTGACCTGTCTGGTGAGAGGACAGGGGCAGGTGAGGGGGAGGGGCTGGGACTGCGGCGAGGTGTGATTGGGTAGCGGCTCCCCGGGCGGACTGTGTAGGTGGTGCCACCAAAACCTCTCTGGGAGATGGTGTGGACATCCCCAAGACTACTAAACAACCTGAGAGAGAGGGAGAGGGACAGGGAGATGGAGGGAAAGAAGGACAGGGAGATGGAGGGGGAGAGGGACAGGGAGGGGGAGATGGAGATGGAGGGGGACAGGGAGATGGAGGGGGAGAGGAAGATGGAGGGGGAGAGGGACAGGGAGATGGAGGGAGAGAAGGACAGGGAGATGGAGGGGGAGAGGGACAGGGAAATGGAGGGGGACAGGGAGATGGAGGGACAGGGAGATGGAGGGGGAGAGGGAGATGGAGAGGGACAGGGAGATGGAGGGAGAGAAGGACAGGGAGATGGAGGGACAGGGAGATGGAGGGGGAGAGGGAGATGGAGGGAAAGAAGGACAGGGAGATGGAGGGAAAGAAGGAGGGAGAGAGGGAGATGGAGGGAAAGAAGGACAGGGAGATGGAGGGAAAGAAGGAGGGGGAGAGGGACAGGGAGATGGAGGGGGAGAGGGACAGGGAGATGGAGGGGGGGAGAGGGACAGGGAGATGGAGGGGGAGAGAAGGACAGGGAGATGGAGGGGGGGAGAGGGACAGGGAGATGGAGGGGGAGAGAAGGACAGGGAGATGGAGGGGGAGAGAAGGACAGGGAGATGGAAGGGGAGAGGGACAGGGAGATGGAGGGGGAGAGAAGGACAGGGAGATGGAGGGGGAGAGAAGGACAGGGAGATGGAGGGGGAGAGAAGGACAGGGAGATGGAGGGAAAGAAGGAGGGAGAGAGGGAGATGGAGGGAAAGAAGGACAGGGAGATGGAGGGAAAGAAGGAGGGGGAGAGGGACAGGGAGATGGAGGGGGAGAGGGACAGGGAGATGGAGGGGGGAGAGGGACAGGGAGATGGAGGGGGAGAGGGACAGGGAGATGGAGGGGGAGAGAAGGACAGGGAGATGGAGGGGGAGAGGGACAGGGAGATGGAGGGGGAGAGAAGGACAGGGAGATGGAGGGGGAGAGAAGGACAGGGAGATGGAGATGGAGGTGGAGAGGGACAGGGAGATGGAGGGAGAGAAGGACAGGGAGTTGGAGGGAGAGAAGGACAGGGAGATGGAGGGAAAGAAGGACAGGGAGATGGAGATGGAGGTGGAGAGGGACAGGGAGATGGAGGGAGAGAAGGACAGGGAGTTGGAGGGAGAGAAGGACAGGGAGATGGAGAGGGTCAGGGAGATGGAGGGAAAGAAGGACAGGGAGATGGAGGGGGAGAGGGAGATGGAGGGAAAGAAGGACAGGAAGATGGAGAGGGACAAAGGAAAGATAAAGCAACAACTGAACAGAGTTTAGCATCAAAACTATACATTTATTAGAGTTGTTAACTACTGCAGAATATTAATAACCCAACGAGAGTCATGACCTAAAGAAGAATAGTCATAGTCTATTGAAGGAAGTCAGTCTCATCCATGCTGCAGCCAGTGACCTGTTAAGCACACATTCACCCACATCAGACATTAGGCAGTCCCTCCAGGATTCTGCGATCGCATAATTCAAAGCAAAATCAGCCAAACCACTTATATTAATCAAAATCTCACAAATTGTGACCAAACACTGCACTCTTACCGCATAAAAGCATCCAATCAAAGAGGCTTCGCAATTTCGACCAGTTTTACAGCTTAAAACAGCCTGATCAAACCACACGTCATCAAACGTGTTCCCGTCAGTGTGTGAAGGTTTATAGATTACAACTGACAGGCAGAACAATGAACAGGAATCCATTTAATTTACAAACAAAAATCACAGCTAAAGATCATGCAAAACTATTTCAAAATGTTCTACATGAAAGTGGGGGAAATAGTTTTGCTCTCCGTGCAACATTGTGCTGGAACACAGGAGAAAGTCACTTCAACACAGGAGAAAGTCACTTCACTTCAAGAATGACTTACAGTTAAGATGAATGCACTAACATCTTACATACCAAGCATATATTAAGTTCCCTACAGGTTATAGTAAAGAGGAGAAGCCCCCAGTCCTACCTACCTACAAAAACACTATTGTAAATACTACAGTATACCACATTCTGCAAAAATGACAGTATACCACAGTCCACAAACACACTACTGTAAAAACTACAGTATAAACTGGGTGTTTTGAGCCCTGAATTCTGATTGGCTGAAACCCATGCTATATCAGACCGTATACCACTGGTATGACAAACCATTTAGTTTTACTGCTCTAATTACATTGGTAACAAGTTTATAATAGCAATAAAGCACCTCGGGGGTTTGTGATATATATACCACGGCTAAGGGCTGTGTACAGGCACTCCACATTGTGTCGTGCATAAGAACAGTCCTAAGCCATGGTGTATTGGTCATATACCACAGCTCCTCGGGCCATATCACTTAAGTATACCATAGTCTGCAAAAACACTACGAAAATATTTGAGTACTACAATCTGCAAAAACACTACATAAATAATGGTAACACTTTACTTGACACCCAGCGTCATAACACGTTATGACACGGTAATAACCATGTCATAATATGTCATACCAGCTGACATAACTTATCAACCTGTTATAACATGTCATAACAGCTGACATAACTTATCAACCTGTTATAACATGTCATAACAGCTGACATAACTTATCAAAACCTGTAATAATATGGTCATGACACGGTAATAACCATGTTATAATATGTCATAACAGCTGACATAACTTATCAACCTGTTATAACATGTCATAACAGCTGACATAACTTATCAAAACCTGTTATAACATGTCATAACAGCTGACACAACTTATCA
Organism: Oncorhynchus mykiss; assembly: GCF_013265735.2. NCBI lineage: Eukaryota > Metazoa > Chordata > Actinopteri > Salmoniformes > Salmonidae > Oncorhynchus > Oncorhynchus mykiss. Next base: position 44,713 of record NW_023493677.1, read on the forward strand.
ACCTGTTATAATATGTCATAACAGCTGACATAACTTATCAAAACCTGTAATAATATGGTCATAACACTGTCATGGCATATTTAAACCTGTTGTGACATATATTGAGTTATTTTACGGCTGGTTATGACACCTACATAAGAGTGTCAAAACCCACCACACAATACAAAACATTTCATTATGCCATTGATGTCAGACATGCAGGGAACCACAATGCTCTGTTGCTGAATGACTGTGGTAAATGTTGCTAATGACTGGGGTAAATGTTGCTGATGACTGGGGTAAATGTTGCTGATTACTGGGGTAAATGTTGCTAATGACTGGGGTAAATGTTGCTGATGACTGGGGTAAATGTTGCTGATGACTGGGGTAAATGTTGCTGATGACTGGGGTAAATGTTGCTGATTACTGGGGTAAATGTTGCTAATGACTGGGGTAAATGTTGCTGATGACTGGGGTAAATGTTGCTGATGACTGGGGTAAATGTTGCTGATGACTGGGGTAAATGTTGCTGATTACTGGGGTAAATGTTGCTAATGACTGGGGTAAATGTTGCTGATGACTGGGGTAAATGTTGCTGATGACTGGGGTAAATGTTGCTGATTACTGGGGTAAATGTTGCTAATGACTGGGGTAAATGTTGCTGATGACTTGGGTAAATGTTGCTGATGACTGGGGTAAATGTTGCTGATTACTGGGGTAAATGTTGCTGATTACTGGGGTAAATGTTGCTAATGACTGGGGTAAATGTTGCTAATGACTGGGGTAAATGTTGCTGAATGACTGGGGTATATGTTGCTGATGACTGGGGTAAATGTTGCTGATGACTGGGGTAAATGTTGCTGAATGACTGGGGTAAATGTTTCTGATGACTGGGGTAAATGTTTCTGATGACTGGGGTAAATGTTGCTGATGACTGGGGTAAATGCTGCTGAATGACTGGGGTAAATGCTGCTGATGACTGGGGTAAATGTTGCTGATTACTGGGGTAAATGTTGCTGAATGACTGGGGTAAATGTTTCTGATGACTGGGGTAAATGTTGCTGATGACTGGGGTAAATGTTGCTGATGACTGGGGTAAATGTTGCTGATGACTGGGGTAAATGTTGCTGATGACTGGGGTAAATGCTGCTGATGACTGGGGTAAATGCTGCTGATGACTGGGGTAAATGTTGCTGATGACTGGGGTAAATGCTGCTGATGACTGGGGTAAATGCTGCTGATGACTGGGGTAAATGCTGCTGATGACTGGGGTAAATGTTGCTGATGACTGGGGTAAATGTTGCTGATGACTGGGGTAAATGTTGCTGATGACTGGGGTAAATGTTGCTGATGACTGGGGTAAATGTTGCTGATGACTGGGGTAAATGTTGCTGATGACTGGGGTAAATGTTGCTGATGACTGGGGTAAATGTTGCTGATGACTGGGGTAAATGCTGCTGATGACTGGGGTAAATGCTGCTGATGACTGGGGTAAATGTTGCTGATTACTGGGGTAAATGCTGCTGATGACTGGGGTAAATGTTGCTGATGACTGGGGTAAATGTTGCTGATGACTGGGGTAAATGTTGCTGATGACTGGGGTAAATGTTGCTGATGACTGGGGTAAATGTTGCTGATGACTGGGGTAAATGTTGCTGATGACTGGGGTAAATGTTGCTGATGACTGGGGTAAATGTTGCTGATGACTGGGGTAAATGTTGCTGATGACTGGGGTAAATGTTGCTGATGACTGGGGTAAATGTTGCTGATGACTGGGGTAAATGTTGCTGATGACTGGGGTAAATGTTGCTGATGACTGGGGTAAATGTTGCTGATGACTGGGGTAAATGTTGCTGATGACTGGGGTAAATGTTGCTGATGACTGGGGTAAATGTTGCTGATGACTGGGGTAAATGTTGCTGATTACTGGGGTAAATTTAGTTTAGTTTAGTTTATTTTTTTATTTTTACAGGGACCGTGCACATTAATCAACGTTTCAGTAAAAGTGCCGGTTTTAGCCAGCCGGCTAATTTTCAACCGCAGTCCCTGGGCAGGTTATTAAAAACAATTACAATATAGACAATAGCAGCATAGAACAAGCAAGACATAGCAACATAGGACAAGCAAGACGTAGCATACAGACAGAGTAACATAAAACAAAAAGCAGCAAGACAAAATTCATAAAAGCAACAAAGTGTTTCCACACCTCACAAGCTACAGACAACAGACAACATGGAAAGCGGCAACACACAGCTAGGGACCATGTTCACAAATCTGATTGACCTTTAGCCATGTCTTCAAGCATTTTGTGAAAGTGTGATATGTGGTGCAGTTATGTGTGTCTGATGGCAGTGTATTCCAGACATGGGAAGCTCTCACAGAGAATGCAGATTTACTAAAGGTGCTTTTCCTTAGGGGAACTATACAGTCACCTCTCATGGCAGACCTTGTGGATCTGCTGCCATATGTCTGGGTTTTCTGTTTAACAAAAATATTGAGTGGAGGGGGAGCCAGGCCATTAAGGATCTTGAATACAAGACATGCGTCGGTGTATTGCACAAGATTTTCCCAACTCAAGAGCTCATGCTTTCTAAGAATGTGACAATGATGATGGCTATTGGGCTTCCTATCAAGCACTTTGAGAGCCTGTTTGTAGACAGACTGAATAGGTTTTAATGTTGTACAGTAAGCTTGGGCCCAACTAGTCAAGCAGTATGTTAAGTGGGGGAGTATCATAGATTTGAAGTACAGTTTTGCTACCTCTGTAGTCAAACAATTTCGTATAAATCGGAAATTAGCCAGGTTGAATTTGGTTATTTGAATTACCTTTTTCACATGCTTTTTAAAAGAGAGGTTGGAATCAAGTATGATGCCAAGGTACTTAAAATCGGATACCACCTGGAGCTTCTCCCCTGACACATAGACATCTGGCTCAGTAGCATCTGTTGCCCTCTTTGTGAAGAACATGCAAACAGTTTTTTTCACATTGAGATGCAAACACGAGTCACTGAGCCACTTTGTAACCTGGACCATTACAGTAGTGAGTTCTTGTGCAGCTTGTTGTTTGCTCTTTGCATGCACATATATCACTGTATCATCTGCATACATTTGAACTTCAGACCCAGTACAGACAGAAGGCAGATCATTAATGTACAGGCTGAACAGGAGGGGCCCCAGTATTGACCCTTGGGGCACGCCCACATCATAGCTACGAGTGGGCGACAGCTCATTGCTCACTCTGACACACTGAGTTCCGCCTTCAAGGTATGATTTCATCCATCTCAAGGCATCAGGGGAAAAGTTGAACTTGGACAATTTTGTGATGAGAATCTCATGGTTAACAGTATCAAAAGCCTTCCTTAGGTCCAGAAACACAGCCCCAGCAGCACCCCCTTTGTCCATCTTGGACTTCACATTTTCCAGAAGAAAGCAGTTGGCCGTTTCTGTGGAGTGTTTCGCTCTGAAGCCAAACTGCATGGAGTGTAATGTGAAGGGGCTGTTGTTGAGGTGGGCAATCAGTTGTTCTGCTACACACTTTTCAACAACCTTTGACACCACAGGTAGTATACTAATGGGCCTGTAGTTACTCACGTCAGCACGGTCACCTGATTTAAAGATGGCCGTTATTATGGCCGACTTCGAAACCCTTGGAAACACACCAATAGAGACCAATAGATGTGTTGGTGACCTTAGTAATGGGGCCAATGAGTGACTCTTTGTAGTTTTTAAGAAAGGTAGAGTCCATCCCAAACACATCTTTGGCTTTAGAGTTCTTTAGTGAGCTAATCACCTTGTTCACCTTTGACTCAGAAACCTCCCTTATGATGAAGACAGGTTGAGTGTCATTCACTAGCACTGAGCCCAAGAAACAAGTGGAGGGGTTCTGTGTCAGTGCCCTGACAGAGTCAATAAAGTAGGAATTGAAGGCTATTGCTATTTCGACTGCATCCTGTGTTAGATTGTTATTCACCATGATTTCTAGTCTTTTTGCAGTGTTACTATGGTCTTTCCCTGTTAACTTTTTTAGATTCTCCCATATCAATTTAGAAATGCTTCTGATGACTGGGGTAAATGTTGCTGATGACTGGGGTAAATGTTGCTGGGTAAATGTTGCTGATGACTGGGGTAAATGCTGCTGGATGACTGGGGTAAATGTTGCTGGATGACTGGGGTAAATGTTGCTGATGACTGGGGTAAATGTTGCTGATGACTGGGGTAAATGTTGCTGATGACTGGGGTAAATGCTGCTGGATGACTGGGGTAAATGTTGCTGGGTAAATGTTGCTGATGACTGGGGTAAATGCTGCTGGATGACTGGGATAAATGTTGCTGGGTAAATGTTGCTGATGACTGGGGTAAATGCTGCTGGATGACTGGGGTAAATGTTGCTGGGGTAAATGTTGCTGATGACGGGTAAATGTTGCTGAATGACTGGGGTAAATGTTGCTGATGACTGGGGTAAATGTTGCTGGATTACTGGGGTAAATGTTGCTGATGACTGGGGTAAATGTTGCTGATGACTGGGGTAAATGTTGCTGATGACTGGGGTAAATGTTGCTGATGACTGGGGTAAATGCTGCTGGATGACTGGGGTAAATGTTGCTGGGGTAAATGTTGCTGATGACTGGGGTAAATGTTGCTGGATTACTGGGGTAAATGTTGCTGATGACTGGGGTAAATGTTGCTGGATTACTGGGGTAAATGTTGCTGATGACTGGGGTAAATGTTGCTGGATTACTGGGGTAAATGCTGGGGCAGATTTCAGGAGCAGGACAAGACACCCTCTTATTTAGTTATTTTTTAATACTTTTTGTGTAGTACTTCTGACACCTTTTTCTCCCCAATTTTCAGTCTTGTAACATCGCTGCAATGCCCATATGGACCCGAGAGGGGTGAAGGTTAAGAGCCATGCCGAAACACGACCCTGCCAAGCCGCACTGCTTCTTGACACACTGCTCGCCTAAACCGGAAGCCAGCCACACCAATGTCGTGGAGGAAACATCGTACAACTGGAAACCATGTCAGCGTGCATGCGCCCGGCCAACCACAGGAGTCGCTAGAGTGCGTTGGGACAAGGACGTCCGGCTGGCCAAACCCTCCCCTAATCCGGACAATGTTGGGCCAATTGTCCGTCACCTCATGGGTCTCCCGGTTGCGAACTGGCTGCGACACAGCCCGGGATCGAACCCGGATGCAGTGCCTTAGACCGCTGAGCCACTCGGGACGCCACACACCCTCTTTTTGACTGATGACTGATATAAGGGCCTGTATGTGATAGGCCTATCTGGCTTATATGGAGATCTTTGTGGGCTATACTCAGCCTTGTCTCAGGATGGTAAGTTGGTGGTTGAAGATATCCCTTTAGTGGTGTGGGGGCTGTGCTTTGGCAAAGTGGGTGGGGTTATATCCTTCCTGTTTGGCCCTGTCCGGGGGTGTCCTCGGATGGGGCCACAGTGTCTCCTGACCCCTCCTGTCTCAGCCTCCAGTATTTATGCTGCAGTAGTTTGTGTCGGGGGGCTAGGGTCAGTTTGTTATATCTGGAGTACTTCTCCTGTCCTATTCGGTGTCCTGTGTGAATCTAAGTGTGCATCCTCTAATTCTCTCCTTCTCTCTTTCTTTCTCTCTCTCGGAGGACCTGAGCCCTAGGACCATGCCCCAGGACTACCTGACATGATGACTCCTTGCTGTCCCCAGTCCACCTGGCCATGCTGCTGCTCCAGTTTCAACTGACCTGAGCCCTAGGACCATGCCCCAGGACTACCTGACATGATGACTCCTTGCTGTCCCCAGTCCACCTGGCCATGCTGCTGCTCCAGTTTCAACTGTTCTGCCTTGTTATTATTCGACCATGCTGGTCATTTATGAACATTTGAACATCTTGGCCATGTTCTGTTATAATCTCCACCCGGCACAGCCAGAAGAGGACTGGCCACCCCACATAGCCTGGTTCCTCTCTAGGTTTCTTCCTAGGTTTTGGCCTTTCTAGGGAGTCCAAAACCTTGGAGGAACTGACTAGAGCACTAGTCTAGAGAGACAGTTATCATTAGGGCCAGCGGATATCACAACAACAAACATCACAAAACCTTGGAGGAACTGACTAGAGCACTAGTCTAGAGAGACAGTTATCATTAGGGCCAGCGGATATCACAACAACAAACATCACAAAACCTTGGAGAAACTGACTAGAGCACTAGTCTAGAGAGACAGTTATCATTAGGGCACTAGTCTAGAGAGACAGTTATCATTAGGGCACTAGTCTAGAGAGACAGTTATCATTAGGGCACTAGTCTAGAGAGACAGTTATCATTAGGGCACTAGTCTAGAGAGACAGTTATCATTAGGGCACTAGTCTAGAGAGACAGTTATCATTAGGGCACTAGTCTAGAGAGAGGTTATCATTAGAGCACTAGTCTAGAGAGAGGTTATCATAAGAGCACTAGTCTAGAGAGGTTATCATTAGGGCACTAGTTAGAGAGAGATTATCATTAGGGTACTAGTCTAGAGAGAGGTTATCATTAGGGCACTAGTCTAGAGAGAGATTATCATTAGGGTACTAGTCTAGAGAGAGGTTATCATTAGGGCACTAGTCTAGAGAGACAGATACCATTAGGGCACTAGTTAAAGAGACAGTTATCATTAGGGAACTAGTTAAAGCGACAGTTATCATTAGGGCACTAGTTAAAGAGACAGATATCATTAGGGCACTAGTTAAAGAGACAGTTATCATTATGGCACTAGTAAAAGAGACAGTTGTCTTTAGAACACTACTTTAGAGAGGAAAGAGTTTTCATTAGGCTACTGGTGTAGCGAATAGAGAGTTAGTTCATGTTAGTTTATTATGTAGATAGGAAGAGGCGGTGTTTACCCAGCAATCTAAAACCTACGCTTTACTCTCTCCATTGTCTTGGCGACATCTGCAAGAACACAGAGAAATACATGCTAACTCTGTTGTTACCTAGAACACAGAAATACATGCTAACTCTATTGTTACCTAGAACACAGAAATACATGCTAACTCTGTTGTTACCTAGAACACAGAGAAATACATGCTAACTCTGTTGTTACCTAGAACACAGAAATACATGCTAACTCTATTGTTACCTAGAACACAGAAATACATGCTCACTGTGCTGTTACCTAGAACACAGAGAAATACATGCTCACTGTGCTGTTACCGAGAACACAGAGAAACCACATGCTAGCTGTGAAATGACCTATGACACAGAGAAACCACATGCTCACTGTGCTGTTACCTAGAACACAGAGAAATACATGCTCACTCTGCTGTTACCAAGAACACATAAATACATGCTCATACATGTTACCTCGTGGAATATATTAATGCAGTGAGGTTACCTTGCTCCGCCCACAGGGGACCTGTGTCCAGGGTCCAGCAGTCCTGCAGGCTCCTCTCCGAGTGAGTGGGAGTCTTTGCTGAGTAACTGGAGACGTGAGGCCAGCTCCAGCCCACCACCCCCCACGGCAGTTGGCCTGCCCTCCTCAGGGCTACTCTGCCTGGGTCGAGACTCGGACACCTCCCCCCAAAGTTTAGATCTCCTCTGTAACACACAACAATCAACAAACCAATATCAACAACAACTGGAAAGAAAGAGCAAAGTCATGCGACTGAAATCCATGAACACCAAAAAGGTGCCATTTTTAGTAGTAGCAGTGCACCACATTAAAGGAGTATGTTACTGGATAATACAGTAGGAAATGGGGTTAGGGCATATCAATGACCCAAGCCCAGTTCATTTAATCCCTATCATTGTGTCGCTGAGTTGTCGTAATGCTGCAGCAAATGTACATTATACCCTTATATGTCCCTCTTACTGCCCTGAATGTCTCTGCTGATCCTGCAGCTATTGTATGCAGTAATCATGTATGATTTGTTCAGGGGCAGAACGACAGATATGTATGTTGTCAGCTTGGGGATTTGAACTTGCAACCTTTTAGTTACTAGTCCAACGCTCTAACCACTAGGCTACCCTGCCGCCCCAATTATAGTCTGCTGCTGGAAAAATTAATTATTAAAAATAATTATTTATAATGATGGCCTACACCAGCCAAATGCGGACAATGCTGGGCCAATTGTGCGCCGCCCTACGGGACTCCCAATCACGGCCGGTTGTGATACAGCCTGGATTCTAACCAGGGTGTCTGTAATGACGCCTTTTGCACTGAGCTGCAGTGCCGTAGACTGCTATGCCAATCTTACTAATGACATGCCACTCACTGGCTTACAGTACTGCAACACTTAAAGAGCTACAGGGTGTTTCAGAAAAGTTGGCAAGAAATAAGTTAGCTCTAAATATTTCAAAAACTAAAAGTATTGTATTTGAGATAAATTATTCACTAAACCCTTAACCACAACTAAATCTTGTTTTCTTGCACCTGGACTACTGTTCAGTCATGCGTTCAGGTGTTCGAGATCCGAGAAACCTCGGAAATTACTATTGGCTCAGAACAGGGCAGCACGGCTGGCTCTTAAATGAACACAGAGAGCTAACATCCTAGCATGTCAATCTCTCCTGGCTCAAAGTAGGGGACAGATTGACTTCATCAATATTTGTTTTTGTAAGAAGTATTAACATTCTGAATGCACTGAGCTGTCTATTTAAACTACTAAACTACTAGTCCCTAAGTCCAGAACAGACTATGGGAGGTGCACAGTACTAGATAGAGCCATGACTACATGGACCTATATTCCACATCAGGTATCTGATGCCAGCAGAGGTCTTTTCACAGTCCCTAAGTCCAGAACAGACTATGGGAGGGGCATAGTACTATATAGAGCCATGACTACATGGAACTATATTCCATGTCAGGTATCTGATGCCAGCAGAGGTCTCTTCACAGTCCCTAAGTCCAGAACAGACTATGGAAGGGGCATAGTCCTACATAGAGACATGACAACATGGACCTATATTCCATGTCAGGTATCTGATGCCACCAGAGGTCTCTTCACAGTCCCTAAGTCCAGAACAGACTATGGGAGGGGCATAGTCCTACATAGAGACATGACAACATGGACCTATATTCCATGTCAGGTATCTGATGCCAGCAGAGGTCTCTTCAAAGTCCCTAAGTCCAGAACAGACTATGGGGAGGGTCCTACATAGAGCCATAACTACATGGACCTATATTCCACATCAGGTATCTGATGCCAGCAGTAGAATCATATTTTTAAAACTAATAAAGATACACCTTTTGGAACATCAAGGACTGTGAACAGACACACACACAGGCACAGACACACAAACACATGATAACACACACATGTACACATTAATTTTGTATTGTAAATATGTGGTAGTAGAGTAGTGGCCTTAGAGCACACACTGTGTTGTGAAATGTAATGGCATGTAATATTTTGTATTGTACATAACTGCCATAATGTTTCTGGTCCCCAGGAAGAGTAGCTGATGTCTTGGCAGCAGCTACCGTGGATCCTTAATAAACCCCAGGAAGAGTAGCTGATGTCTTGGCAGCAGCTACCGGGGATCCATTATAAACCCCAGGAAGAGTAGCTGATGTCTTGGCAGCAGCTACCGGGGATCCTTAATAAATTAAAGGTGGTCAGCCATGTAGAAACGGTACAAACACAGCAAACCGATACAGCCCACTCATCCTGTGGTAGAGTCACATTGAACAGGTACAACTCTGGGTGATGACATCATCAAAGGGGAAAGGTCAAGGCCAATAATAACCATGAACACATGAATAGTAATCATACTATACTGCAGTACAATAACATACTATACTAACATACTACTAACATACTATACTAAGTACAGTAACATATTGAATGTCATTATTGATATAGTGTCCACACTATGACAGTAACCCTACTAAACCATATAGATGGATTCAGGGCTCTTGTGCCAGAAAGCCTGTTTTAATATGTGCAGCGTCATTGAGGGCTTCATCATGTTTAAGTATTTTGTACTTATTAGGTTCAAAGTCAAGGAAAGTAATATTGAATTGCGTGTGGGCATTCCTTGTCAAGTTACTACATATTTTTGGTGAAGGATAACACTTGATCAGCATATACAGGGCGATGTACTAGCTAGCTAAAAAACAGTGGAGGTAGTCAGTTGAGCTAACGTAGGCTAATGCGATTAGTATGAGGTTGTAAGTAACAAGAACATTTCCCAGGACATAGACAAATCTGATATTGGCAGAAAGCTTAAATTCTTGTTAATCTAGGGTGTCCAATGTACAGTAGCTATTACAGAGAAAGAATACCATGCTATTGTTTGAGGAGAGTGCACAGTTTGGAGCATGAAAAGTTATTAATAAACAAATTAGGCACATTTGGGCAGTCTTGATACAAAACGTTGAACAGAAATGCAATGGTTCATTGGATCAGGTGAACTTTGCACATACACTGCTGCTATCTAGTGGCCAATATCTAAATTGCATCTGGGCTGTAATAATACATTATGGCCTTTCTCTGGCATTTCAAAGATGTTGGTACAAAAAATATATAAAAAAGGGTTGGTTTTTTCTTTGTATTATCTTTTGTGTTATATTCTCCTACATTCCTTTCACATTTCCACAATCTTCAAAGAGTTTCCTTTCAAATGGTACCAAGAAAATTCATATCCTTGCTTCGGGGCCTGAGCTACAGGCATTTAGATTTTGGTATGTCATTTTCGGCAAAACATTTTTTTAAAGGGGCCGATCCTTATAAATGAGCGACGGAGAGCAGGCACCGCTGGAGAGAAACGCTGACGGTGACAATCAGCAGCATGTGGAAATTGCTAACGAGGATCAAGGACAAGTTGGCGTAATAATGGCAATGTTTGGGACTATCACTGAGGTTGTGGAAGAGAATGAGGACTGGATGGAATTTGTGGAATGGTTGGGACACTTTTTCTTGGCAAATGGAATTACAGATGAGGCTAAACAGCGCTTTATTCTCTTGTGTGTGTGTGGGACTAAAACCTACAAGCTAATGAGGAATTTGGCTACAAGTTGGAGTTGCTCTTGTTCAGACTCACCACAATCCAATGCCTTCAGTGATTCAAATTCAACTGCCATTTTCAGAAAACAGGTCAGTCTGTTGCTGAATTACGTGAGCTCTGTGAACACTGAGTTTGGGGCTATGTTAGAGGACATGCTCTGTGATAGATTAGCCTGTGGCATTGATGAGGACAGCATACAGCGCCGTTTGCTGGGTGAAGCCACATTGACTTTCAATCTCAAGGGATGGCGATGGCCACCAGTAATGTCAAAAATATTCAAAAGGCCAACAGTGTAAGTTGTGCAGGTGACAAAAGAGGCAGCAGGAAAAAGGGGAAAAGCAGTGGAATGTTTTAGATGTGGGGGAACACAAACAACTGTAAGTTCAATGAGTCTGTCTGCCACAATTGCAACAAAAAGAGACATTTAGCTAAAACATGCAGGGGTCCTAGGAGCAAGCCAGAGGGTGGACAGACTGGGCAGGACAAGTTCACAGCAATGAAGCCAGAGTCAGCAGCACGCCACCTAGATTCCACACTTCAAGATTGCTTCGATCACGTGGACTGGGATATGTTACGGATAGCATCGGACAATAACATTGATGTATACAGTGATTCGGTGAGCGAGTTTATTAACAAGTGCATCGCAAGGCAACCGGAAACATGACCGAATACAAACACTGTAGCTATTCCCTCCGCAAGGCAATCAAACAAGCTAAGCATCAGTATAGAGACAAAATAGAGCCGCAATTCAATGGCTCAGACACGAGACGTATGTGGCAGGGTCTACAGTCAATCACGGACTACAAAAAGAAAACCAGCCCCATCGCGAACCACGATGTCCTGCTCCCAGGCAAACTAAACACCTTCTTTGCTCGCTTTGAGGACAATACAGTGCCACTGACACGGCCCGCTACCAAAACATTTAAACGTGTCAACCCTCGCAAGGCTGCCGGCCCAGACGGTATCCCTTGCCGCGTCCTCAGAGTATGTGTTTACGGACATATTCAATCAATCCCTATCCCAGTCTGCTGTTCCCACATGCTTCAAGAGGGCCACCATTGTTCCTGTTCCCAAGAAAGCTAAGGTAACTGAGCTATACGACTATCGCCCCCGTATCACTCACTTCCATCATCATGAAGTGCTTTGAGAGACTAGTCAAGGATCATATCACCTCCACCCTACATGACACCCTAGACCCACTCCAATTTGCTTACCGCCCCAATAGGTCCACAGACAATGCAATCGCAACCACACTGCCCAAGAGGAATACCTATGTAAGATATCTGTTCATCGATTACAGCTCAGCATTTAATACCATAGAACCCTCCAAACGTGTCATTAAGCTCGAGACCCTGGGTCTCGACTCTGCCCTGTGCAACTGGGTCCTGGACTTTCTGACGGGTCGCCCACAGGTGGTGAGGGTAGGAAACAACATCTCCACCCTGCTGATCCTCAACACTGGGGCCCCACAAGGGTGTGTTCTCAGCCCTCTCCTGTACTCCCTGTTCAACCATGACTGCATGGCCATGCACGCCTCCAACTCAATCATCAAGTTTGCAGACGACACTACAGTGGTAGGCTTGATTACCAACAACGACGAGACGGCCTACAGGGAGGAGGTGAGGGTCCTCGGAGTGTGGTGTCAGGAAAATAACCTCACACTCAACGTCAACAAAACAAAGGAGATGATCGTGGACTTCAGGATACAGCAGAGGGATCATCCCCCGATCCACATCGACGGGACAGTAGTGGAAAGTTTTAAGTTCCTCAGCTGGTCCAAAAAGACTGTAAATGGAAGTGCGGGCCAGCTCAAGAGAAAGCTTTCAAAGAAGTGAAAGCACTACTACAATCACCAAAACTGCTTGTTCATTTTGATCAAGACAAAGAGATCATTCTGTCATGTGATGCCCTATGGCGTCGGGGCAGTAGTGTTTCATCAGATGGAGGAGAAACGCATTGGATTCGCATCACACACGCTGACGAGTTCTGAGAAGAGTTATTCACAGTTAGACAAGGAAGGTCTGGCCATAGTTTTGGCTGTGAAATGCTTTCATCAGTACCTCTACTGTCGTCATTTCACCATATGCACTGACCAGCAACCACTGATGAGCCTGTTCAGTGAATCAAGATGCATTTCTCCAATGGCTTCAGCAAGGATACCACACTGGGCCCTCACACAGTCAGCTTACCTGTACATTATAGTGTACAGAGAAGGGAAGGACAATGCAAACGCAGACACACTCAGCCGTCTCCCGCTACCAGAGATGCCTGCCACAACTGTGGTGCCTCTCGAGACAATTTTCCTAATGGAAAGATTGTCAAACTCACATGTGAATGACAAATAGATCAAACAGTGGACAGACCGGGATCCTATCCTGGCCCAAGTGAAAAGATTCCTTATGCAGGGTTGGCCTCCCGTCATAGAGGATGAGGGACTGAGACCTTACGCAAAGTGCAAAACTGAGCTGAGTGTGCAGGATGGCTGCATACTCTGGTGGTCCAGAGTGGTTGTTCCGGCCACTGGCCCTGCACAAGTCATGGATGAGGTCCATCTGGTGGCCTAACATGGATCAGGATGTAGAAAACAAAGTGAAATCATGTTCTGAGCACCAGATCAACCAGAAGATGGCTCCGCCCACGCCACTACATCTGTGGGAGTGGCCTGACCACCCATGGTCCAGGCTGCACATAGACTTTGCAGGTCCTTTCGTGGGTCACATGTTCCTTGTCATGGTGGACGCACACTCCCAGTGGCTGCAGGCTATCATCATGAGCAACATCACAGTGACCACAACAATCGAAAAGCTTCGGCAGGTGTTTGCAACCCTTGGACTCTCTTGTGTCCGACAACGCAACAAACCTGTGATTTGTTCCAAGAATGAATGCGGAGAAACGGGATTCGCCATGTCCGCAGCGCTCCGTTTCACACGGCCTCGAACGACTTAGTGGAGCGGGCTGTGCAGACACTGAAAGAGGGGCTCAAAAAGATGACTGGGGGAACCATCACAACTAAGCTCTCTCGTTTCTTGTTCCAGTACCGCATCATGCCACAAACAACAACAAGTCAAGCTCCAGTTGAGATGTTGATGGGCAAAAAGCCAAAAGCTCACCTTGATCTACCGAGTCTGGACATCAAAGCACGAGTGGAACGTAAGCAGGAGAAACGAAAAGAGAGACATGACCACCACGCGAGGCAGACAGTTAAAACCCAATGACACTGTCTCTATCCAGAACTTCACAAGCAGCCAGCGTTAGTTGCCAGGTATCATTCTGAGTCAGAGCTGTCCAGTCTCCTCTGTGGTCAAACTGACTGATGGTCAAGTCATACGCAGACACAAGGACCACATCTGCCTGCGCTATGACAAAGAAAAGGCCACGGTTGCAGACAGAACCACGGCGGGAGGTATACAAGTTGAAACCCTACAGGAAACAGGATCTGAGGAGCAAGGGCATTCAGTGGTTCCTGCAGAGGATGATGGACTTTCTTTCACAAACACCCAACCTGCTCCACTGGGAGACGCCTTCGTGGCACAGCAGGAGTACTGCGCAGAATACAGCCACAAGCTTCCTGAAAGACTAACTCTGTAGTTGAGACTGAGAGGCTTGTGGTGTTAGCGTTTGTTTGGAACAGCAGACTTTGTTGAAAATAAATAATGACTGTCATTTTTTGTTTGTTTACAATTACAGTACCACTAGCAGAAGTTCTAAAGTGTTGAAAAGAAAAGAAAACGTGGTTTACTTGTTAATCTGATGTTCTTTCCTCACAGGGGGGATTGAAATTAAGGGGGGGAGAAGTGTTATAGAGTGGACACTATATCAATAATGACATTCAATATGTTATTGTACTTAGTGTAGTATGTTAGTAGTATGTTAGTATGTTTTGTACTGCAGTATAGTATGATTACTATTCATGTGTTCATGGTTATTATTGGCCTTGACCTTTCCCCTTTGATGATGTCATCACCCAGAGTTGTACCTGTTCAATGTGACTCTACCACAGGATGAGTGGGCTGTATCGGTTTGCTGTGTTTGTACCGTTTCTACATGGCTGTACACCTTTAATTTATTAGGTTCAAAGTAAAGGAAAGTAATATTGAATTGCGTGTGGGCATTCCTTGTCAAGTTACTACAGTTACCTGGAAATGGTATCGATGTGGGTTTGGGTCAGGGTTACCTGGAAGAGGTATCGATGTGGGAATGGGTCAGGGTTACCTGGAAGTGGTATCGATGTGGGTTTGGGTCAGGGTTACCTGGAAGTGGTATCAATGTGGGTTTGGGTCAGGGTTACCTGGAAGAGGTATCGATGTGGGTTTGGGTCAGGGTTACCTGGAAGAGGTATCGATGTGGGTTTGGGTCAGGGTTACCTGGAAGAGGTATCGATGTGGGTTTGGGTCAGGGTTACCTGGAAGAGGTATCGATGTGGGTTTGGGTCAGGGTTACCTGGAAGTGGTATCGATGTGGGTTTGGGTCAGGGTTACCTGGAAGAGGTATCGATGTGGGAATGGGTCAGGGTTACCTGGAAGTGGTATCGATGTGGGAATGGGTCAGGGTTACCTGGAAGTGGTATCGATGTGGGTTTGGGTCAGGGTTACCTGGAAGTGTGGGTTTGGGTCAGGGTTACCTGGAAAAGGTATCGATGTGGGTTTGGGTCAGGGTTACCTGGAAGAGGTATCGATGTGGGTTTGGGTCAGGGTTACCTGGAAGAGGTATCGATGTGGGTCAGGGTTACTTGGAAGAGGTATCGATGTGGGTTTGGGTCAGGGTTACCTGGAAGAGGTATCGATGTGGGTCAGGGTTACTTTGGAAGAGGTATCGATGTGGGTTTGGGTCAGGGTTACCTGGAAGAGAGGTGTCAGGGTCTGGTCGTCGCCATGGTGGAACAGGGCTACTCATTTCTCATAACTGGAGATTCTCTTTTCTCCGTCTCTCACCTGTCAATCTCCTCATTTAAATTCCATATTGTCACTGTCTCCTGTCCACTCAAGCTTAACATTATTGTCATCTATCATCCACCAGGTGCCCTTGGAAAGTTCCTCAATGAGCCTGGTACATTGATAAGCTCATTTCCTGACGATGGCTCACTGCTCTTCGTTTTGGAGACATCAACCTCTCTCTGAGTGCCTTCGATTAATTTCTATCCAACTCTTTCTTTCCCCTCCTTTCCTCTTTTGACCTCACCGTTTCCCAGTCCCCTCCCACTTTCCCAGTCCCCTCCCACTTTCCCAGTCGCCTCCCACTTTCCCAGTCGCCTCCCACTTTCCCAGTCCCCTCCCACTTTCCCAGTCCCCTCCCACTTTCCCAGTCCCCTCCCACTTTCCCAGTCGCCTCCCACTCCCACAAGGCAGGTAATACACTTGACCTCATCTTTACTAGAGGCTGTTCTCCTACTAATCTCACTGCAACACCCCTCCAGGTCTCTGTTCGCCTACTAATCTCACTGCAACACCCCTCCAGGTCTCTGTTTTCCTACTAATCTCACTACAACACCCCTCCAGGTCTCTGTTCTCCTACTAATCTCACTGCAACACCCCTCCAGGTCTCTGTTCGCCTACTAATCTCACTGCAACACCCCTCCAGGTCTCTGTTCTCCTACTAATCTCACTGCAACACCCCCCAGGTCTCTGTTATCCTACTAATCTCACTGCAACACCCCTCCAGGTCTCTGTTCGCCTACTAATCTCACTGTAACCCCTCCAGGTCTCTGTTCGCCTACTAATCTCACTGTAACCCCTCCAGGTCTCTGTTCGCCTACTAATCTCACTGCAACACCCCTCCAGGTCTCTGTTCGCCTACTAATCTCACTACAACACCCCTCCAGGTCTCTGTTCGCCTACTAATCTCACTGCAACACCCCTCCAGGTCTCTGTTCGCCTACTAATCTCACTGTAACCCCTCCAGGTCTCTTTTCTCCTACTAATCTCACTGCAACACCCCTTCAGGTCTCTGTTCGCCTACTAATCTCACTGCAACACCCCTCCAGGTCTCTGTTCGCCTACTAATCTCACTGCAACACCCCTCCAGGTCTCTGTTCTCCTACTAATCTCACTGCAACACCCCTCCAGGTCTCTGATCACTACTTTGTTTCCTTTTCTGTCTCCCTTTCCTCCAAACCCTTGTGACTCAGCCCCTACCCAGATGGTCATTGTCCATCACAATCTTCGCTCTCTCTCTCCCACTACTCTCTCCTCTTCTAGCCTATAATATCTCCCTTCTGCTAAATCCTTCTCCATCCTGTCTCCTAACTCTGCCTCTTCGACCCTACTCTCCTCCCTTTCTGAATGCTTTGACTCACACTGTCCTCTTTCCTCCCGGCCGGCTCGGCCCTCCGCTCCTGCTCCATGGCTGAGTGACTCATTGCGAGTTTACAGAATAGGGCTTCAGGCAGCGGAGCAAAAAAGGAGGTAAACTAACATCCGTTCACACCCTCCTTTCTACCTTCTCTTTCTCTGTATCTGCTGCTAAAGACCCTTTCTACTAAATGTCAAACTTCTGCCTTTAACCCTGGGAAACTATTTTCCATATCCTCCCTCCTTAATCCTCTACCTCCTCCCTCTATGCGGACAACTTTGTCAACCACTCAGCCTATAGAGTTCTCTGGTCCCACTCACACAGAACTACTCTACACCTTGACCCCTTTCTCTCCTCTTTCTCTAGATGAAATACTGCGATTAGTGAGGTCTGGCCACCTGACAACCTGCTTGTTCAACCCCATCCCCTCCTCCCTTCTCCAGACCATCTCTGGAGACCTTCTCCCATTCCTCACTTCCCTCTTCCCTGACCACCTTCCCCCCTCTGACTTCAAAATGGCCCTAGTCGCTGTGGAGAGGATCTGTGTTTGCACAATGTACTCTCACTACTGGTGTCCCCCAGGGCTCGGTTCTAGGCCCTCTCCTCTTCTCTCTATACACCAAGTCACGCAGCTCTGTCATATTCTCACATGGTCTCTCCTATCACTGCTATGAGGATGGCCCTCTCCTCTTCTCTCTATAAAGCAAGTCACTCAGCTCTGTCATATCCTCTCATTGGTCTGTCCTATCACTGCTATGAGGATGGCCCTCTCCTCTTCTCTCTATAAAGCAAGTCACTCAGCTCTGTCATATCCTCTCATTGGTCTGTCCTATCACTGCTATGAGGATGGACCTCTCCTCTCTATAGACCAAGTCACTCAGCTCATATCACTGCTATGAGGATGACACTTAACTACTTTTCTCCTTCCCCCTTCTGACACCCAGGTGGCAACACGCATCTCTGCGTGCCTGGCAGATATCTCAGCTTGGATGTCGGCCCTCCATCTCAAGCTCAACAAAACAGAGCTGCCTTCCCGCTCAAAGACCTCGCCATCATGGGTGACAACTCTACAGTGTCACCCTCCCAGAGTGCAAAGAACTTTAGCGTGACCCTGGACAACACACTGTCGTTATCTGCAAAGATCAAAGCAGTGACTCACTCCTGCAGATTCATGCTTTACAACATCCGTAGAGTATGACCCTACCTCACACAGGAAGCAGTGCAGTTCCTAATCCAGGCACTTGTCATCTCTCGTCTAGACTACTGCAACTCTCTCTCGTCTGGGCTCCCTGCTTGTACCATCAAACCCCAGCAACTTATTCAGAACGCTGCAGCCCTCCTGGTTTTCAACCTTCCCAAGTTCTCTGATGTCACCCCACTCCTCTGCACCCTCCACTGGCTTCCAGTCGAAGCTCGCATCCACTACAAGACCATGGTGCTTGACTGCGGAGAAGCAAGAGGAACTGACCCTCCCTACGTTCAGGCTACGCTCAAATCCTACACCCCAACTCGAACATTCCTTTCTGCCACCTCAGGTCTCTTGGCCATCCGACCCCTACAGGAGGGCATCTCCCGCTCAGCCCAGTCCAAGCTCTTCTCTGTCCTGGCACCCCAATGGTGGAAGCAGCTTCCCCCTGAAGCTAGGACAGCAGAGTCCCTGCCCATCTCCCGAAATCCCCTGAAATCCTACCTCTTCAAAGAGTATTTTATATAATCCCACTCACCTCGAATCCCCCCCCCCCCCCCTTATACTTGCACTTGACTCC
Organism: Oncorhynchus mykiss; assembly: GCF_013265735.2. NCBI lineage: Eukaryota > Metazoa > Chordata > Actinopteri > Salmoniformes > Salmonidae > Oncorhynchus > Oncorhynchus mykiss. The sequence goes on from NW_023493677.1 coordinate 63,716, forward strand.
TTCTCGCTAACTTTGCTGATAGCCAATGTATTGAGTAAACATGTTCTTTCTATGCCTGTGATATGTGGTTGTCCCACCTATATATCTTCCGATGAATGCACTAACTGTAAGTCACTCTGGACAAGTGTGTCTACTAAATAACTCAAATGTAAAATGAAATGTCGGGGTCAGTTACCTGGAAGAGGTAGGGTGGGTTAGGGTCAGGGTTACCTGGAAGAGGTAGGGTGGGTTAGGGTCTGGGTTACCTGAAAAGGTAGGGTGGGTTAGGGTCAGGGTTACCTGAAGAGGTAGGGTGGGTTAAGGTCAGGGTTACCTGAAGAGGTAGGGTGGGTTAGGGTCAGGGTTACCTGAAGAGGTAGGGTGGGTTAGGGTCAGGGTTACCTGGAAGAGGTAGGGTGGGTTAGGGTCAGGGTTACCTGGAAGAGGTAGGGTGGGTTAGGGTCAGAGTTACCTGAAGAGGTAGGGTGGGTTAGGGTCAGGGTTACCTGAAGAGGTAGGGTGGGTTAGGGTCAGGGTTACCTGGAAGAGGTAGGGTGGGTTAGGGTCAGGGTTACCTGGAAGAGGTAGGGTGGGTTAGGGTCAGAGTTACCTGAAGAGGTAGGGTGGGTTAGGGTCAGGGTTACCTGAAGAGGTAGGGTGGGTTAGGGTCAGGGTTACCTGGAAGAGGTAGGGTGGGTTAGGGTCAGGGTTACCTGGAAGAGGTAGGTTGGGTTAGGGCCAGGGTTACCTAAAGAGGTAGGGTGGGTTAGGGTTACCTGAAGAGGTAGGGTGAGTTAGGGTCAGGGTTACCTGAAGAGGTATCAGGGTGGGTTAGGGTCAGGGTTACCTGGGAGAGGTAGGGTGGGTTAGGGTCAGGTTTACCTGGAAGAGGTAGGGTGAGTTAGGGTCAGGGTTACCTGAAGAGGTAGGGTGGGTCACGGTCAGGTTTACCTGAAGAGGTATCAGGGTGGGTTAGGGTCAGTGTTACCTGGAAGAGGTAGGGTGGGTTAGGGTCAGGGTTACCTGGAAGAGGTAGGGTGGGTTAGGGTCAGGGTTACCTGGAAGAGGTAGGGTGGGTTAGGGTCAGGGTTACCGGAAGAGGTAGGATGGGTTAAGGTTACCTGGAAGAGGTTGGGTGGGTCAGGGTTACCTGGAAGAGGTAGGGTGGGTCAGGGTTACCTGGAAGAGGTAGGGTGGGTCAGGGTTACCTGGAAGAGTTAGGGTAGGTCATGGTTACCTGGAAGAGTTAGGGTGGGTCATGGTTACCTGGAAGAGTTAGGGTGGGTCATGGTTACCTGGAAGAGGTAGGGTGGGTCAGGGTTACCTGGAAGAGGTAGGGTGGTGGGCGTCCAGGTCCACAGCCAGATGGAAGCAGATCGCTGTCTGAAGACTGTTTCAGTAGAGGATCCCTGAGAGCAGAGCGACCACGGCCCAGGGGAGAACGCAGCCTGGGCTTCAGGCTCTGGGAGTCTGAGGTGGTGGAGGGCAGAGTTTTCGGGGTGGCAGTGAAAGGCTGTGGGGGTTCTGGGGAGGGCAGGGTGGGGGGCAGGCTGGGGGCCGGGGTGCTGCTGGGGGATAAGATGTTCTCTATGTGAGGGTCTCCCTCCTCCACCCCTGAGTCTGGAGCTGACTCCCCTCCTCCCCTGCCCTCACCTGCCTGGGGTCTCCGTGGTGACAGGCTGAGGGAGGAGGGGGGCTGGGTGGGGGAGGGGGGCGTGGCAAACACCAGGGGAGGAGACACCAGACCAATCTTACGAAGCTCCTCCCTCGTCTCCTCATCACTGGATGACAGCAGTGCAGGGGGCAGGGTCACCGTGTAAGGCCCTCCCTCCAGACTCTTCCTCCTCTCTGATTGGCCCTGGGTTATCGTATAAGGCCCGCCCTCCTCCTCTGAGCTGCCAACGGTCAGACTTCTCCTCCTCTGTAATTGTCCATGCAGCGCCTCAATCAGCTCTTCCCCCAGACCCCGTCCTGCCGGCTGGCTTTCATTGGTTATATTGATGGTCACCTGACTGATGGGAGGGAGGGGCATAGCCTGCCAACGCTCGGGGGAGGGCACAGCAGGAGATGTGACTCCGCCTTCTGTCTCTGGCCGCTCTACGACTGGCCGCTCCAGCTGTCCTTCAAGGAAAATGGGTGGGTTGATACGTTTATGATGGAGCTCAGGGCTGGTCAGGGGAGGAGGGGTTCGTTTGGGCCTGGGCTCAGGGCTGGGTGAGTGTGCGTGTTTCGGCCTGGGCTCGGGGCTAGGTGAGTGTGCGTGTTTGGTTCTGGGTTCTGGGCTGGGTGTGCGTGCAGTGAGAGCTCGTTCGCGGGCAGCGAGGGCCAGGGCGAGGGGGGAGGAGGGGTCCAGAGGCTTGCCTGTCAGTGGGTGGAGAAAGGTGGAGTGGGGGGAGGAGGAGGGGGAGAGGACGGGGATGGGGGGGGGCAGCTCCCCCAGGTCATCTACAGAGTGGGACTGGGTCAGTAGGATGGGAGGGGGCTCTGAACCCCCTCCCTCCACTGACAGGAAGAAGGAGGACCTACGGCCCTGAGGGGGCGTGACCCGTATCTGAGCACGCTCAGTGAGCACCTGCTGCTGGTATAGCTCTGCCCTGCTGGGCCCCTCCTCCACCTGCAGCTGTTTGAGGAGCGGAGACTTGCGGCGCTGAGGCTTGCTGGGGGGGGCAGGCAGCTGACCCACGTTGGCATACGGGTTCTCTACTGGTCGGCCACGCCTCCTGTTGCTGCTGCGCTCCCCTGGAGGGTTAAGGCTGGGGGCAGGGCTGGTTCTGGAGAGGATGCTGGGGCTAGGGGCAGGGCTGGTTCTGGAGAGGGGGCTGGGGGCAGGGCTGGTTCTGGAGAGGGGGCTGGGGGAGGCAGCAGGGCTGGTTCTGGAGAGGGGGCTGGGAGAAGCAGCAGGGCTGGGTCGGGACAGGCCCAGCCCTGCTGTAGCCCCAGAAGGTCGGCCTAGGGGGGCAAATTCTGCAGGTAGATAGCCTGGTACAGGTGAGTCCTGCAGGATGATCATGGAGCGAGCTTTCCTCTGCCGCTCTGCATGGCTCCGAGACGTTGGCGAATCACAGACCTCGTGCAGCCTAGGTTCCGCCCCCGGCTTGAAGCTGGAGTGTGATTGATCGGCTGCTCGCTGCGGGGGAGGTGGAGGGCAGAAGGCCGGTGGCGGGCCAGAGTCCAGGAAGTAGTGAGAGGGGGGAGGAGGGGGGGCAGTCTGGGGAGGAGGAGGTATGAAGCCATCAGTCATCGAAGAGCTCCTTGGAAACCGATGCTCTCCAATCAGTGCAGAGATCCTGTCATCCTCTGGTGCACCTGCAGGGGAGAGACTGGGATATTATAACCTGAATATAACCTTAACCTCTAAAGGTATAAGCCTTGGGTGGGGGGGATTATCAGTCTGCTTATTAAACAGAATCTCTGTATTCCCACGTGGACACATTTTGACAGGAGTGGACCCTCTTGCTTTGCCTCCTCCTCTCTACCATAGGTTGTGTAAGCAGTTTGGTTGTTGTTGCTGGTAACATTATCTGAGCGGGTGCTGTCTATGTGTGAGTAGCATGGCTCAGCCTCAGGCCTGTTTCATGAGCGCCTAGGTCCAATAGCCATGGTTCGCCACTGGATTCTGGTAATAGTTAGAATAATGTAATTGTCTCACCGAAGGACTTGGTCCGAGACATTCCACGAGGCAGCTGCATGGTGGCTTTCTCCAGACCCAAGGAAACCCCTGGAGGAACAGGCAGGCCCTGCCGCTCAAACAAAGACTACAACACACACACACACCACACCACACCTCACCACACCACACACACACACACACACACACACCACACACCACACACCTCACCACACCACACACACACACACACACCACACACCACACCTCACCACACCACACCACACCACACACACACACACACACATACAGACACCACACACACACACACACACACACACACACCACACATACAGTGAGAGAATACCTGGGATCACATGCGTTTTAAAGAAACAGCATTTGTCTGGACCAGTAGTGAATCGTGACTGAGTGAATCAGCAGTAAATCGTGACTGAGTGAATCAGCAGTAAATCGTGACTGAGTGAATCAGCTGTAAATCGTGACTGAGTGAATCAGCTGTAAATCGTGACTGAGTGAATCAGCAGTGAATCGTGACTGAGTGAATCAGCAGTAAATCGTGACTGAGTGAATCAGCAGAATCAGCAGTAAATCGTGACTGAGTGAATCAGCAGTAAATCGTGACTGAGTGAATCAGCAGAATCAGCAGTAAATCGTGACTGAGTGAATCAGCAGTAAATCGTGACTGAGTGAATCAGCAGTAAATCGTGACTGAGTGAATCAGCAGTAAATCGTGACTGAGTGAATCAGCAGTAAATCGTGACTGAGTGAACCAGCAGTAAATCGTGACTGAGTGAATCAGCAGTAAATCGTGACTGAGTGAATCAGCAGTAAATCGTGACTGAGTGAATCAATAGTGACTCATCCGACTTACGTTGATCTCTTGTTGAGTAATTCGTCTGCTGGTTGGCCGCTGCTTCACGGTGGCCGCTCTGTAGTCCGCCTCCAAGGGGCATTTTCTCATCATGGCCTCCTGGGACCCAGTCAACATCTCGTCCAGCTTTTCTGAAATACAACAAAGTACACAGTACAACAAAGTACACAGTACAACACAGTACTACATAGCACTACACAGTACTACATAGTACTATAACACAGTACTATAACACAGTACTATAACACAGTACCAATTAGCACTACACAGTACTACATAGCACTACACAGTACTACATAGCACTACAACACAGTACTATAACACAGTACTACAACACAGTACCAATTAGCACTACACAGTACTACATAGCTCTACAACACAGTACTACAACATAGTACTACAACACAGTACTACATAGCACTACAACACAGTACTACAACACAGTACTACAACACAGTACCACATAGTACTACAACACAGTACCACATAGCACTACAACACAGTACTACAACACAGTACAACACCACACAGCACTACAACACAAGACATAAATACAACACAGTAATACAACACAGTACACCACATAACTACAACACAGTACCACACATAACTACAACACAGTACCACATAGCACTACAACACATAACTACAACACAGTACCACAACACAACTACAATACAGCACTACAACACAGTACAACACATCACAACACAGTACTACAACACAGTACCACATAGCACTACAACACATAACTACAACACAGTACCACAACACAACTACAATACAGCACTACAACACAGTACAACACATCACAACACAGCACTACAACACAGTACTACATAGCACTACAACACAGTACTACAACACAGTACTACAACACAGTACCACATAGTACTACAACACAGTACCACATAGTACTACAACACAGTACCACATAGCACTACAACACAGTACCACATAGCACTACAACACAGTACTACAACACAGTACAACACCACACAGCACTACAACACAAGACATAAATACAACACAGTAATACAACACAGTACACCACATAACTACAACACAGTACCACATAGCACTACAACACATAACTACAACACAGAACCACAACACAACTACAATACAGCACTACAACACAGTACAACACATCACAACACAGTACTACAACACAGTACCACATAGCACTACAACACAGTACTACAACACAGTACAACAACACAGTACCACATAGCACTACAACACAGTACTACAACACAGTACCACATAACACTACAGATAACTACAACAGTACTACAAGACAGTACCACATAGCACTACAACACAGTACAACACATAACTACAACACAATACAACACAGTACTACAACACAGTACAGCAACACAGTAATACATAGCAGTACTACACAGTACTATATAGCACTACACAGTAAAACACAGTATTACATAGCACTACACAGTAAAACACAGTACTACATAGCACTACACAGTAAAACACAGTATTACATAGCACTACAACACAGCATTACATTGCACTACAAAGTACTGCATAGCACTACACAGTAAAACACAGTATTACATAGCACTACAACACAGAATTACATAGCACTACTACACAACATTACATAGCACTACTACACAACATTACATAGCACTACAACACAGAACCACAACACAACTACAATACAGCACTACAACACAGTACAACACATCACAACACAGTACTACAACACAGTACCACATAGCACTACAACACAGTACTACAACACAGTACTACAACACAGTACCACATAGCACTACAACACAGTACTACAACACAGTACCACATAACACTACAGATAACTACAACAGTACTACAAGACAGTACCACATAGCACTACAACACAGTACAACACATAACTACAACACAATACAACACAGTACTACAACACAGTACAGCAACACAGTAATACATAGCAGTACTACACAGTACTATATAGCACTACACAGTAAAACACAGTATTACATAGCACTACACAGTAAAACACAGTACTACATAGCACTACACAGTAAAACACAGTACTACATAGCACTACACAGTACTACATAGCACTACACAGTAAAACACAGTATTACATAGCACTACAACACAGCATTACATTGCACTACAAAGTACTGCATAGCACTACACAGTAAAACACAGTATTACATAGCACTACAACACAGAATTACATAGCACTACTACACAACATTACATAGCACTACTACACAACATTACATAGCACTACTACACAACATTACATAGCACTACAACACAATACAATTCCAACACAACACACACTCACCCCCTCGTCTCCTCCTGGCAGAGGCTTACAGGAGAAAGTACAGATCAGGTCACTCACTGTGTGTGTGTGTGTGTGTGTGTGTGTGTGTCTCTCTTTCTCTCTCTCCTACCTATCTCTTCCAGTTCAGCAGTCATAGATTTGGAGCGCAGTGTGAGCGACGTGCTGGGTGCTCTCTTAGGCGGAGGAGGTGCTGTTGGGGGATGTCAGCCAATCAAATGAGTCACAGCATGACCAAAACCCATCCATTCACCTTTATCACAGAAATCACACAGAAACACACACACACTATCCCGTACCTTTCTTACGGACTAAGTCAGACTCAGGTTTGCGTGTGACTGAAACAACCTTCATCAGCAGCTGACTTCCTCCCTGACGGATCAGCGACACCACCTGTCTATGACCCACCTTCACCACATCACTACCATTTACCTGACACACACACACACACACACACACACACACACACACACACACACACACACACACACACACACACACACACACACACACACACACACACACACACACACACATACATTCAACATAGGGTTAGGGTTACATAGCACTGCAGAGTACAACCTGTCTATGACCCACCTTCACCACATCACTACCATTTACCTGACAGACACACACACACACACACACACACACACACACACACACACACCATTCCACCACTGGCCATTGTATTAATAGAATGTACTTCTGAGTCTGTATTTAGTTGTGTGCCATAAACATGTATAGAGGACTCTAGTGCCCAAAAGCATATTTTAGCCCGGGCATTCCAATTACAACTACGACTTTCACCATTTTTAAGTAGTCTGGGTGGGACTTCCTGTGGGTTAAAGAAGGATCATCATCAAATCAAATCAAATCAAATGTATTTGTCACATACACATGGTTAGCAGATGTTAATGCGAGTGTAGCGAAATGCTTGTGCTTCCAGTTCCGACAATGCAGTAATAAACAACGAGTAATCTAACTAACAATTCCAAAACTACTACCTTATACACACAAGTGTAAAGGGATAAAGAATATGTACATAAAGATATATGAATGAGTGATGGTACAGAGCGGCATAGGCAAGATGCAGTAGATGGTATCGAGTACAGTATATACATATGAGATGAGTATGTAAACAAAGTGGCATAGTTTAAAGTGGCTAGTGATACATGTATTACATAAGGATACAGTAGATGATATAGAGTGCAGTATATACGTATACATATGAGATTAATAATGTAGGGTAATGTAAACATTACATTAAGTAGCATTGTTTAAAGTGGCTAGTGATATATTTTACATCAATTCCCATCAATTAACATTATTAAAGTGGCTGGAGTTGAGTCAGTGTGTTGGCAGCAGCCACTCAATGTTAGTGGTGGCTGTTTAACAGTCTGATGGCCTTGAGGTAGAAGCTGTTTTTCAGTCTCTCGGTCCCAGCTGTAGCACCTGTACTGACCTCGCCTTCTGGATGATAGCGGGGTGAACAGGCAGTGGCTCGGGTGGTTGTTGTCCTTGATGATCTTCATGGCCTTCCTGTGACATCGGGTGGTGTAGGTTTCCTGGAGGGCAGGTAGTTTGCCCCCGGTGATGCGTTGTGCAGACCTCACTACCCTCTGGAGAGCCTTACGGTTGTGGGCGGAGCAGTTGCCGTACCAGGCGGTGATACAGCCCGACAGGATGCTCTCGATTGTGCATCTGTAGAAGTTTGTGAGTGCTTTTGGTGACAAGCCGAATTTCTTCAGCTTCCTGAAGTTGAAGAGACGCTGCTGCGCCTTCTTCACGATGCTGTCTGTGTGGGTGGACCAATTCAGTTTGTCTGTGATGTGTACTTCGAGGAACTTAAAACTTACTACCCTCTCCACTACTGTCCCATCGATGTGGATAGGGGGGTGTTCCCTCTGCTGTTTCCTGAAGTCCACAATCATCTCCTTAGTTTTGTTGATGTTGAGTGTGAGGTTATTTTCCTGACACCACACTCCGAGGGCCCTCACCTCCTCCCTGTAGGCCGTCTCGTCGTTGTTGGTAATCAAGCCTACCGCAAACTTGATGATTGAGTTGGAGGCGTGCATGGCCACGTCGTGGGTGAACAGGGAGTACAGGAGAGGGCTCAGAACGCACCCTTGTGGGGCCCCAGTGTTGAGGATCAGCGGGGTGGAGATGTTGTTACCTACCCTCACCACCTGGGGGCGGCCCGTCAGGAAGTCCAGTACCCAGTTGCACAGGGCGGGGTCGAGACCCAGGGTCTCGAGCTTGATGACAAGTTTGGAGGGTACTATGGAGTTAAATGCTGAGCTGTAGTCGATGAACAGCATTTTCACATAGGTATTCCTCTTGTCCAGATGGGTTAGGGCAGTGTGCAGTGTGGTTGAGATTGCATCGTCTGTGGACCTACTTGGGCGGTAAGCAAATTGGAGTGGGTCTAGGGTGTCAGGTAGGGTGGAGGTGATATGGTCCTTGACTAGTCTCTCAAAGCACTTCATGATGACGGAAGTGAGTGCTACGGGGCGGTAGTCGTTTAGCTCAGTTACCTTAGCTTTCTTGGGAACAGGAACAATGGTGGATTGATTGAATATGTCCGTAAACACACCAGCCAGCTGGTCTGCGCATGCTCTGAGGGCGCGGCTGGGAATGCCGTCTGGGCCTGCAGCCTTGCGAGGGTTAACACGTTTAAATGTTTTACTCACCTCGGCTGCAGTGAAGGAGAGTCCGCATGTTTTGGTTTGCGGGCCGTGTCAGTGGCACTGTATTGTCCTCAAAGCGAGCAAAAAAGTTATTTAGTCTACCTGGAAGCAAGACATCCTGGTCCGTGACAGTGCTGGTTTTCTTTTTGTAATCCGTGATTGACTAGACCCTACCACATACCTCTTGTGTCTGAGCCGTTGAATTGCGATTCTACTTTGTCTCTATACTGAAGCTTAGCTTGTTTGATTGCCTTGCGGAGGGAATAGCTACACTGTTTGTATTCGGTCATGTTTCCGGTCACCTTGCCCTGATTAAAAGCAGTGGTTCGCGCTTTAAGTTTCACGCGAATGCTGCCATCAATCCACGGTTTCTAGTTTGGGAATGTTTTAATTGTTGCTATGGGAACGACATCTTCAACGCCCGTTCTAATGAACTCGCTCACCGAATCAGCGTATTCGTCAATGTTGTTGTTTGACGCAATACGAAACATATCCCAGTCCACGTGATTGAAGCAGTCTTGGAGCGTGGAATCAGATTGGTCGGACCAGGGTTGAACAGACCTCAGCGCGGGAGCTTCTTGTTTTAGCTTCTGTCTATAAGCAGGGAGCAACAAAATGGAGTCGTGGTCAGCTTTTCCGAAAGGAGGGCGGGGGAGGGCCTTATATGCCTCACGGACATTAGAATAGCAATGATTCAAGGTTTTACCAGCCCTGGTTGCGCAATCGATATGCTGATACAATTTAGGGAGTCTTGTTTTCAGATTAGCCTTGTTAAAATCCCCAGCTACAATGAATGCAGCCTCAGGATATGTGGATTCCAGTTTGCAAAGAGTCAAATAAAGTTTGTTCAGAGCCATCGATGTGTCTGCTTGGGGGGGAATATATACGGTTGTGATTATAATCGAAAATAATTCCCTTGGTAGATAATGTGGTCGACATTTGATTGTGAGGAATTCTAAATCAGGTGAACAGAAGGACTTGAGTTCCTGTATGTTGTTGTGACCACACCACGTATCGTTAACCATAAAGCATACGCCCCTGCCTAATCATATGTTTCCATCCAGGTCATTAGGAGGGATCAGCCAATTAATTAGACTGGTGAGAAAACATTCCATACAGAAGGTGGCAGTAAATCACCAACCTTGTCTTTAAACCTGTTCAGACTACACCCTCCAGGGGGCAGTAAATCACCAACCTTGTCTTTAAACCTGTTCAGACTACACCCTCCAGGGGGCAGTAAATCATCAACCTTGTCTTTAAACCTGTTCAGACTACACCTTCCAGTAAGCACCCTTTCAGTTTGTTAACCAACTCGTAGAAGTAGTAGAACAAGAACATCGGCTACTTGGTCTTAATGGCACTGTTGCAGCGGCGGATTTAGGTATGGGAGACATGGGCAGCCTCCCGAGGAGACATGGGCGGCCTCCCGAGGAGACATGGGCGGGTCCCGAGGAGACATGGGCGGCCTCCCGAGGAGACATGGGCGGCCTCCCGGGGAGACATGGGCGGCCTCCCGGGGAGACATGGGCGGCCTCCCGGGGAGACATGGGCGGCCTCCCGGGGAGACATGGGCGGCCTCCCGGGGAGACATGGGCGGCCTCCCGGGGAGACATGGGCGGCCTCCCGGGGAGACATGGGCGGCCTCCCGGGGAGACATGGGCGGCCTCCCGGGGAGACATGGGCGGCCGCCCGGGGCGGCATCTTGTTGGGCACCCGCACCCAAAAATTTGGAATGGTGACATTTGCTCGATCGGTTTTCAATCGCTCATTTGCACATCACATCAATTAAATCATGTCACCGTGTGGGAATGTGGGTCAATTAACCTTGTTGGAGTGGGTGACCTGATTCTAGTTTGGGAAGGTCTCCCACTCAGAAGTGCCAGATGGGGAGGGGGTAGGTTGACCTCAGGTCTCCCCACTGGAAGCCCGAGGTAGGGGGGGGGGGCGGGGGTAGGTTGACCTCAGGTCTCCCCACTGGAAGCCTGAGGTAGGGGGGGGCGGGGGTAGGTTGACCTCAGGTCTCCCCACTGGAAGCCCGAAGTAGGGGGGGGCGGGGGTAGGTTGACCTCAGGTCTCCCCACTGGAAGCCCGAGGTAGGGGGGGGGCGGGGGTAGGTTGACCTCAGGTCTCCCCACGGGAAGCCCGAGGTAGGGGGGGGGCGGGGGTAGGTTGACCTCAGGTCTCCCCACGGGAAGCCCGAGGTAGGGGGGGGCGGGGTTTGGTTGACCTCAGGTCTCCCCACTAGAAGCCCGAGGTAGGGGAGGGGGCGGGGGTAGGTTGACCTCAGGTCTCCCCTCTGGCAGCCCGAGGTAGGGGGGGGGGGGGGGCGGGGTTAGGTTGACCTCAGGTCTCCCCACTGGAAGCCCGAGGTAGGGGGAGCAGAATAGTATAAAACCAGTCTGCACACCACCAAGGTGAATCGGTTTAGTCTTGACTCTTGGTTGACAGTGTTGGGGGAGATGAGTAATGTATTGATGCTCGAGTGCCAAATCAACACAAATGGATAAGAAAAGGTCCACGCCATCAGGTGCCCAGTTTAGGAGAAAGAAGAAGAGGAGAAACGAGCAAAAGATAAAGGTATGCAGCTGTGTCATCTTTTTATGAGTATAATATTATGCATGTAATGAAACAGGCTAGTATTAGGGTTAGGGTTAGGTCATCTCTTTCTGAGTATAATATTATGCATGTAATGAAACAGGCTAGTATTAGGGTTAGGGTTAGGGTTAGGTCATCTCTTTCTGAGTATAATATTATGCATGTAATGAAACAGGCTAGTATTAGGGTTAGGGTTAGGGTTAGGTCATCTCTTTCTGAGTATAATATTATGCATGTAATGAAACAGGCTAGTATTAGGGTTAGGGTTAGGGTTAGGTCATCTCTTTCTGAGTATAATATTATGCATGTAATGAAACAGGCTAGTATAACTCTTAGGGTTAGGGTTAGGTCATCTCTTTCTGAGTATAATATTATGCATGTAATGAAACAGTCTAGTATAACTCTTATGTTTGTTAGCCTATGTTGCTCGCTATGCTATTACATATAGGGTGACAATATTCCGTTTTCTGTCCAACTAGCTTCCATAACATAGGATATAATTTCACACAGTTTCATCATGATAATGTGTGTAGCCTGCAACCTAACTAGCACATTATTGATTTGGTTAACTTTCATTGAGGTAACATCATAAAGGTTTTCTGTGATTGAACTGACTAGGTCCTGAGCTCAGTAAAGGGGAATTTCCAATGCTGTAGGCTAACTTAAAATACTTAAAATTAGGGTTAGGGTTAGGTCATCTCTTTCTGAGTATAATATTATGCATGTAATGAAACAGGCTAGTATTAGGGTTAGGGTTAGGGTTAGGTCATCTCTTTCTGAGTATAATATTATGCATGTAATGAAACAGGCTAGTATTAGGGTTAGGGTTAGGGTTAGGTCATCTCTTTCTGAGTATAATATTATGCATGTAATGAAACAGGCTAGTATTAGGGTTAGGGTTAGGGTTAGGTCATCTCTTTCTGAGTATAATATTATGCATGTAATGAAACAGGCTAGTATAACTCTTAGGGTTAGGGTTAGGTCATCTCTTTCTGAGTATAATATTATGCATGTAATGAAACAGTCTAGTATAACTCTTATGTTTGTTAGCCTATGTTGCTCGCTATGCTATTACATATAGGGTGACAATATTCCGTTTTCTGTCCAACTAGCTTCCATAACATAGGATATAATTTCACACAGTTTCATCATGATAATGTGTGTAGCCTGCAACCTAACTAGCACATTATTGATTTGGTTAACTTTCATTGAGGTAACATCATAAAGGTTTTCTGTGATTGAACTGACTAGGTCCTGAGCTCAGTAAAGGGGAATTTCCAATGCTGTAGGCTAACTTAAAATACTTAAAATTTACCTACCTCATCCCCATACTGTTTATATTTATTTACTTTTCTGCTCTTTTGCACACCAATATCTCTACCTGTACATGACCATCTGATCATTTATCACTCCAGTGTTAATCTGCAAAATTGTAATTATGCCTTTTGCACACAATGTATATAGACTCTCTTTTTTTATTTTTTCTACTGTGTTATTGACTTGTTTATTGTTTATTCCATGTGTAACTCTGTGTTGTTGTCTGTTCACACTGCTATGCTTTATCTTGGCCAGGTCGCAGTTGTAAATGAGAACTTGTTCTCTACTAGCCTACCTGGTTAAATAAAGGTGAAATAAAAAAATATATAAAAACATGCACATTTAGGGGCACTTCTGAAATATTATGGAGCACCCTCTGGCACTGGCCAGGATGAGGAGCCATCTACCTCCTCAGCCACACAGGCCTCTTCAGAAATGATCTCTGAGCCTCAGGATGGGGAGCCATCTACCTCCTCAGCCACACAGGCCTCTTCAGAAATGATCTCTGAGCCTCAGGACGAGGAGCCATCTACCTCCTCAGCCACGCAGGCCTCTCCAGAAATGAAGACCCATTTGTTTCCACTTCTCCCCAGCAGGATTCTTCAGGTGTGTTTGTGCGCACGTGGGTACACGCATGTGTGTTTATGTGTGCATCCCTGCATAAAATAAACACAATGACAGACTGGAAACATGCAAGTTTTTTGCTGACTTCACAAGGCAGCAGTCCAGAACCTCAAAACTGCATGAAAACATGGAAAGAACCGGCAATGAGGATCAAAGAGGAAAGTTAAGAGTGTTGAGCCACTGAGGTATCAGGCAGCCGCGGTGAGAGAGCCACTGAGGTATCAGACAGCCACGGTGAGAGAGCCACTGAGGTATCAGGCAGCCGCGGTGAGAGAGCCACTGAGGTATCAGACAGCCACGGTGAGAGAGCCACTGAGGTATCAGGCAGCAGTGGTGAGAGAGCCACTGAGGTATCAGGCAGCCACGGTGAGAGAGCCACTGAGGTATCAGACAGCCACGGTGAGAGAGCCACTGAGGTATCAGGCAGCAGTGGTGAGAGAGCCACTGAGGTATCAGGCAGCAGTGGTGAGAGAGCCACTGAGGTATCAGGCAGCAGTGGTGAGAGAGCCACTGAGGTATCAGGCAGCAGTGGTGAGAGAGCCACTGAGGAATCAGGCAGCCACGGTGAGAGCCACTGAGGTATCAGACAGCCACGGTGAGAGAGCCACTGAGGTATCAGGCAGCCACAGTGAGAGAGCCACTGATTGAGGTGAGGGATCAAACCAAAGACCCTGTGATAAAGATTGAGGCCCAGTCCTTGTCAGAGGAGGTGGGATCATACCGCTTCAGCATCTGTACAGTGGTGTGGCATGACATCTTGAGCCAGATCCAACATGTGAGCAAGCTGATGCCGTCTCCAAGTATGCATGTGGATGTTGCAGTAAGTCTTCTCAGAAAGACAGAGAGAGGTCTCAGCAGCTACAGGGCAACATACTTTATGACTGCACAAACTTCAACCAAGGATATTTGCGAGGGTATGAATGTAGAGGCCGTTCTACAACAAAAAAGGCTGAGGTCCACAAAGCAGCACTTTTCATTCAAATCATTCTTTGAGTGATGCCCTGAAGACGCTTGTGGTGACATTTTTTCAATGGCGTTGTTGATGCTGCAACCTCAGCCCTTTTTTTCCACAATGTGGGAAATGTGGGAGAGAAGTTTGGAGTGCTGTCAACCTTCCAAAGTCTCTCAAATGAGGAGCTGACAGAACATTGTGAGGCCCTGAGTATGACACTGCACTATAAAGAACACTCAGACTTGGATGGCAGAGAGCTTGCACAGGAACGGAAGAACTTGCCATCGAAGATCATGACCCTGCTTGAGCTGCTGATATTTCTACACGAAATGAGGCTCTCAGAAATGTATCCAAATTTGTGGACTGCTCTCAGAATTTGTCTCACTCTTCCAGTGACCGTAGCTGAAGCAGAGAGGACCTTTTCAAAGCTGAAGCTCATCAAATCCTACCTGAGGTTCACCATGTCATAGGAACACCTTAGTGGCCTTTCTGTCATCAGTATTAACCATATAATTGTTGAGAAGACTTCTTATGATGATGAAATTGATGACTTTGCATCAAGGAAGGCAAGAAAGGTCAGGGTTTAGATGGCATTTGTGCAATTTAGTTTGTATGTTTCTTGTTTGAATACCAATAGTGTAATAATCAGGTTCTCTTCTTTATAAGTTTGTATTTGTGTGATGTTGAATTTGTGAAATTTAGGTTTTATTTGTGTGTTTTTTGTTAGTATTAGTGCAATAATCTGATTATCTTTTTATTTGTATTTATAAACTACAATTTGTTTCTATTTGTCTATTTGTCTGTTCCAAATGTCTGAATAACAATTACAGTTAGTGAAGAATGGTGATCTTTGGGGGGGGGGGGGGGGGGGTTCGAGCCATACAAGTTAGAACTGCCACTGCTGTCATAATGAGACAGGTGCAATGTTGTAATCTCTATACATCTCTATGGTGAGTATGAGGGAACAGAAACACTGTGATATCTATACATCTCTATGGTGAGTATAATGGAATAGATATGCTGTGATATCTATACATCTCTATGGTGAGTATAATGGAATAGATACCCTGTGATATCTATACATCTCTATGGTGAGTATAATGGAATAGGTATGCTGTGATATCTATACATCTCTATGGTGTGTATAATGGAATTGTTGTGATCTATGTGGGAAATGTGGGAGAGAAGTTTGGAGTGCTCTCTTACCTCAATGAGGAAGTCCCCAGTGCGAAGCCCCGCCCTCCAGGCCACGCCCTCCAAGTCAACAGACTCCAGGTACTGCAGCGCCGGGAACGCTGGGGTAGGAGCAAACTCCTCTATTGGGGTCTCCGCTACACACACACACACAAACACGATCTATGTGTCTTAAATTTGAGTTATGTTCAACTGATTTAATATCATTGTCTAGACATTCTCCTAACATAGATACATTCTCCTAACCCTGATAAATTCTCCTAACCCTAGATACTGACTGACAAGTCAGTTACGAACAAATTCTTATTTTCAATGACGGCCTAGGAACAGTGGGTTAACTGCCTGTTCAGGGGCAGAACGACAGATTTGTACCTTGTCAGCTCGGGGATTTGAACTTGCAACCTTTCGGTTACTAGTCCAACGCTCTAACCACTAGGCTACCTTGCCACCCCACATTCTCCTACCTAGATACATTCTCCAAACCGTAGATACATTCTCCTAACCCTAGATACATTCTCATAACCCTAGGTACATTCTCATAACCCTAGGTACATTCTCATAACCCTAGGTACATTCTCCTAACCCTAGGTACATTCTCCTAACCCCAGATACATTCTCCTAACCTAGATACTTTCTCCTAACCCTAACCCTAGATACATTCTCCTAACCGTAGATACATTCTCCTAACCCTAGATACATTCTCATAACCCGAGGTACATTCTCATAACACTAGGTACATTCTCCTAACCCTAGGTACATTATCCTAACCCTAGATACATTCTCATAACCCTAGATACATTCTCATAACCTAGATACATTCTCCTAACCGTAGATACATTCTCCTAACCCTAGATACATTCTCATAACCCGAGGTACATTCTCATAACCGTAGATACATTCTCCTAACCCTAGATACATTCTCCTAACCCTAGGTACATTCTCCTAACCCTAGATACATTCTCCTAACCCAAGATACATTCTCATAACCCGAGGTACATTCTCCTAACCCTAGGTACATTCTCCTAACCCTAGATACATTCTCATAACCCGAGGTACATTCTCATAACCCTAGGTACATTCTCATAACCCTAGATACATTCTCATAACCCTAGGTACATTCTCCTAACCCTAGGTACATTCTCCTAACCCTAGATACATTCTCCTAACCCTATATACATTCTCATAACCCTAGATACATTCTCCTAACCTAGGTACATTCTCCTAACCCTAGGTACATTCTCCTAACCCTAGATACATTCTCCTAACCCAAGATACATTCTCCTAACCTAGGTACATTCTCCTAACCCTAGGTACATTCTCCTAACTCTAGGTACATTCTCCTAACCCTAGGTACATTCTCCTAACCCTAGGTACATTCTCCTAACTCTAGGTACATTCTCCTAACCCTAGGTACATTCTCCTAACCCTAGGTACATTCTCCTAACCCTAGGTACATTCTCCTAACCCTAGGTACATTCTCCTAACCCTAGGTACATTCTCCTAACTCTAGGTACATTCTCCTAACCCTAGGTACATTCTACTAACCCTAGATACATTCTCCTAACCTAGATACTTTCTCCTAACCCTAACCCTAGATACATTCTCCTAACCGTATATACATTCTTCTAACCCTAGGTACATTCTCATAACCCTAGGTACATTCTCCTAACCCTAGGTACATTCTCCTAACCCTAGGTACATTCTCCTAACCCCAAATACATTCTCCTAACCTAGATACTTTCTCCTAACCCTAACCCTAGATACATCCTCCTAACCGTAGATACATTCTCCTAACCCTAGATACATTCTCATAACCCTAGGTACATTCTCATAACCCTAGGTACATTCTCCTAACCCTAGGTACATTCTCATAACCCTAGGTACATTCTCATAACCCTAGGTACATTCTCATAACCCTAGGTACATTCTCCTAACCCTAGGTACATTCTCCTAACCCCAGATACATTCTCCTAACCTAGATACTTTCTCCTAACCCTAACCCTAGATACATTCTCCTAACCGTAGATACATTCTCCTAACCCTAGATACATTCTCATAACCCGAGGTACATTCTCATAACACTAGGTACATTCTCATAACCCTAGGTACATTCTCCTAACCCTAGGTACATTCTCCTAACCCTAGGTACATTATCCTAACCCTAGATACATTCTCATAACCCTAGATACATTCTCATAACCTAGATACATTCTCCTAACCGTAGATACATTCTCCTAACCCTAGATACATTCTCATAACCCGAGGTACATTCTCATAACCGTAGATACATTCTCCTAACCCTAGATACATTCTCCTAACCCTAGGTACATTCTCCTAACCCTAGATACATTCTCCTAACCCAAGATACATTCTCATAACCCGAGGTACATTCTCCTAACCCTAGGTACATTCTCCTAACCCTAGATACATTCTCATAACCCGAGGTACATTCTCATAACCCTAGGTACATTCTCATAACCCTAGATACATTCTCATAACCCTAGGTACATTCTCCTAACCCTAGGTACATTCTCCTAACCCTAGATACATTCTCCTAACCCTATATACATTCTCATAACCCTAGATACATTCTCCTAACCTAGGTACATTCTCCTAACCCTAGATACATTCTCCTAACCCTAGATACATTCTCCTAACCCTAGATACATTCTCCTAACCTAGGTACATTCTCCTAACCCTAGGTACATTCTCCTAACTCTAGGTACATTCTCCTAACCCTAGGTACATTCTCCTAACCCTAGGTACATTCTCCTAACTCTAGGTACATTCTCCTAACCCTAGGTACATTCTCCTAACCCTAGGTACATTCTCCTAACCCTAGGTACATTCTCCTAACCCTAGGTACATTCTCCTAACTCTAGGTACATTCTCCTAACCCTAGGTACATTCTACTAACCCTAGATACATTCTCCTAACCTAGATACTTTCTCCTAACCCTCACCCTAGATACATTCTCCTAACCGTATATACATTCTTCAAACCCTAGGTACATTCTCATAACCCTAGGTACATTCTCCTAACCCTAGGTACATTCTCCTAACCCTAGGTACATTCTCCTAACCCCAGATACATTCTCCTAACCTAGATACTTTCTCCTAACCCTAACCCTAGATACATCCTCCTAACCGTAGATACATTCTCCTAACCCTAGATACATTCTCATAACCCTAGGTACATTCTCATAACCCTAGGTACATTCTCCTAACCCTAGGTACATTCTCATAACCCTAGGTACATTCTCCTAACTCTAGGTACATTCTCATAACCCTAGGTACATTCTCCTAACCCTAGATACATTCTCCTGACCTAGATACTTTCTCCTAACCCTAACCCTAGATACATTCTCCTAACCGTAGATACATTCTCCAAACCCTAGATACATTCTCATAACCCTAGGTACATTCTCATAACCCTAGGTACATTCTCATAACCCTAGGTACATTCTCATGACCCTAGGTACATTCTCATAACCCTAGGTACATTCTCCTAACCCTAGGTACATTCTCCTAACCCTAGGTACAATCTCCTAACCCTAGATACATTATCATAACCCTAGGTACATTCTCATAACCTAGATACATTCTCCTAACCTAGATATATTCTCCTAACCCTAGATAAATTCTCCTAACCCTAGGTACATTCTCCTAACCCTAGGTACATTCTCCTAACCCTATATACATTCTCCTGACCCTAGATACATTCTCCTAACCCTAGGTACATTCTCCTAACTTTAGGTACATTCTCCTAACCCTAGGTACATTCTCCGAACCCTAGGTACATTCTCCTAACCCTAGGTACATTCTCATAACCCTAGGTACATTCTCCTAACTCTAGGTACATTCTCCTAACCCTAGGTACATTCTCCTAACCCTAGATACATTCTCCTAACCTAGATACTTTCTCCTAGCCCTAGATACATTCTCCTAACCGTAGTTACATTCTCCTAACCCTAGGTACATTCTCATAACCCTAGGTACATTCTTCTAACCCTAGGTACATTCTCCTAACCCTAGGTACATTCTCCTAACCCCAGATACATTCTCCTAACCTAGATACTTTCTCCTAACCCTAACCCTAGATACATTCTCCTAACCGTAGATACATTCTCCTAACCCTAGATACATTCTCATAACCCTAGGTACATTCTCATAACCCTAGGTACATTCTCATAACCCTAGGTACATTATCATAACCCTAGGTACATTCTCCTAACTCTAGGTACATTCTCCTAACCCTAGGTACATTCTCCTAACCCTAGATACATTCTCCTAACCTAGATACTTTCTCCTAGCCCTAGATACATTCTCCTAACCGTAGTTACATTCTCCTAACCCTAGGTACATTCTCATAACCCTAGGTACATTCTTCTAACCCTAGGTACATTCTCCTAACCCTAGGTACATTCTCCTAACCCCAGATACATTCTCCTAACCTAGATACTTTCTCCTAACCCTAACCCTAGATACATTCTCCTAACCGTAGATACATTCTCCTAACCCTAGATACATTCTCATAACCCTAGGTACATTCTCATAACCCTAGGTACATTCTCCTAACCCTAGATACATTCTCCTAACCTAGATACTTACTCCTAACCCTAACCCTAGATACATTCTCCTAACCGTAGATACATTCTCCTAACCCTAGATACATTCTCATAACCCTAGGTACATTCTCATAACCCTAGGTACATTCTCATAACCCTAGGTACATTCTCCTAACCCTAGGTACATTCTCCTAACCCTAGGTACATTCTCCTAACCCTAGATACATTATCATAACCCTAGGTACATTCTCATAACCTAGATACATTCTCCTAACCTAGATATATTCTCCTAACCCTAGATAAATTCTCCTAACCCTAGGTACATTCTCCTAACCCTAGGTACATTCTCCTAACCCTATATACATTCTCCTGACCCTAGATACATTCTCCTAACCCTAGGTACATTCTCATAACCCTAGGTACATTCTCCTAACTCTAGTTACATTCTCCTAACCCTAGGTACATTCTCCTAACCCTAGATACATTCTCATAACCTAGATACTTTCTCCTAGCCCTAGATACATTCTCCTAACCGTAATTACATTCTCCTAACCCTAGGTACATTCTCATAACCCTAGGTACATTCTTCTAACCCTAGGTACATTCTCCTAACCCTAGGTACATTCTCATAACCCTAGGTACATTCTCCTAACCCTAGGTACATTCTCCTAACCCTAGGTACATTCTCCTAACCCTAGATACATTATCATAACCCTAGGTACATTCTCATAACCTAGATACATTCTCCTAACCTAGATATATTCTCCTAACCCTAGATAAATTCTCCTAACCCTAGGTACATTCTCCTAACCCTAGGTACATTCTCCTAACCCTATATACATTCTCCTGACCCTAGATACATTCTCCTAACCCTAGGTACATTCTCATAACCCTAGGTACATTCTCCTAACTCTAGTTACATTCTCCTAACCCTAGGTACATTCTCCTAACCCTAGATACATTCTCCTAACCTAGATACTTTCTCCTAGCCCTAGATACATTCTCCTAACCGTAATTACATTCTCCTAACCCTAGGTACATTCTCATAACCCTAGGTACATTCTTCTAACCCTAGGTACATTCTCCTAACCCTAGGTACATTCTCCTAACCCCAGATACATTCTCCTAACCTAGATACTTTCTCCTAACCCTAACCCTAGATACATTCTCCTAACCGTAGATACATTCTCCTAACCCTAGATACATTCTCATAACCCTAGGTACATTCTCATAACCCTAGGTACATTCCCCTAACCCTAGGTACATTCTCATAACCCTAGGTACATTCTCCTAACTCTAGGTACATTCTCCTAACCCTAGGTACATTCTCCTAACCCTAGATACATTCTCCTAACCTAGATACTTTCTCCTAGCCCTAGATACATTCTCCTAACCGTAGTTACATTCTCCTAACCCTAGGTACATTCTCATAACCCTAGGTACATTCTCCTAACCCTAGGTACATTCTCCTAACCCTAGGTACATTCTCCTAACCCCAGATACATTCTCCTAACCTAGATACTTTCTCCTAACCCTAACCCTAGATACATTCTCCTAACCGTAGATACATTCTCCTAACCCTAGATACATTCTCATAACCCTAGGTACATTCTCATAACCCTAGGTACATTCTCATAACCCTAGGTACATTCTCCTAACCCTAGGTACATTCTCCTAACCCCAGATACATTCTCCTAACCTAGATACTTTCTCCTAACCCTAACCCTAGATACATTCTCCTAACCGTAGATACATTCTCCTAACCCTAGATACATTCTCATAACCCTAGGTACATTCTCCTAACTCTAGTTACATTCTCCTAACCCTAGGTACATTCTCCTAACCCTAGATACATTCTCCTAACCTAGATACTTTCTCCTAGCCCTAGATACATTCTCCTAACCGTAGTTACATTCTCCTAACCCTAGGTACATTCTCATAACCCTAGGTACATTCTTCTAACCCTAGGTACATTCTCCTAACCCTAGGTACATTCTCCTAACCCCAGATACATTCTCCTAACCTAGATACTTTCTCCTAACCCTAACCCTAGATACATTCTCCTAACCGTAGATACATTCTCCTAACCCTAGATACATTCTCATAACCCTAGGTACATTCTCATAACCCTAGGTACATTCTCCTAACCCTAGATACATTCTCCTAACCTAGATACTTTCTCCTAACCCTAACCCTAGATACATTCTCCTAACCGTAGATACATTCTCCTAACCCTAGAGACATTCTCATAACCCTAGGTACATTCTCATAACCCTAGGTACATTCTCCTAACCCTAGGTACATTCTCCTAACCCTAGGTACATTCTCCTAACCCTAGGTACATTCTCCTAACCCTAGATACATTATCATAACCCTAGGTACATTCTCATAACCTAGATACATTCTCCTAACCTAGATATATTCTCCTAACCCTAGATAAATTCTCCTAACCCTAGGTACATTCTCCTAACCCTAGGTACATTCTCCTAACCCTATATACATTCTCCTGACCCTAGGTACATTCTCCTAACCCTAGGTACATTCTCATAACCCTAGGTACATTCTCCTAACTCTAGTTACATTCTCCTAACCCTAGGTACATTCTCCTAACCCTAGATACATTCGCCTAACCTAGATACTTTCTCCTAGCCCTAGATACATTCTCCTAACCATAGTTACATTCTCCTAACCCTAGGTACATTCTCATAACCCTAGGTACATTCTTCTAACCCTAGGTACATTCTCCTAACCCTAGGTACATTCTCCTAACCCCAGATACATTCTCCTAACCTAGATACTTTCTCCTAACCCTAACCCTAGATACATTCTCCTAACCGTAGATACATTCTCCTAACCCTAGATACATTCTCATAACCCTAGGTACATTCTCATAACCCTAGGTACATTCTCCTAACCCTAGGTACATTCTCATAACCCTAGGTACATTCTCCTAACTCTAGGTACATTCTCCTAACCCTAGGTACATTCTCCTAACCCTAGATACATTCTCCTAACCTAGATACTTTCTCCTAGCCCTAGATACATTCTCCTAACCGTAGTTACATTCTCCTAACCCTAGGTACATTCTCATAACCCTAGGTACATTCTCCTAACCCTAGGTACATTATCCTAACCCCAGATACATTCTCCTAACCTAGATACTTTCTCCTAACCCTAACCCTAGATACATTCTCCTAACCGTAGATACATTCTCCTAACCCTAGATACATTCTCATAACCCTAGGTACATTCTCATAACCCTAGGTACATTCTCATAACCCTAGGTACATTCTCCTAACCCTAGGTACATTCTCCTAACCCCAGATACATTCTCCTAACCTAGATACTTTCTCCTAACCCTAACCCTAGATACATTCTCCTAACCGTAGATACATTCTCCTAACCCTAGATACATTCTCATAACCCTAGGTACATTCTCCTAACTCTAGTTACATTCTCCTAACCCTAGGTACATTCTCCTAACCCTAGATACATTCTCCTAACCTAGATACTTTCTCCTAGCCCTAGATACATTCTCCTAACCGTAGTTACATTCTCCTAACCCTAGGTACATTCTCATAACCCTAGGTACATTCTTCTAACCCTAGGTACATTCTCCTAACCCTAGGTACATTCTCCTAACCCCAGATACATTCTCCTAACCTAGATACTTTCTCCTAACCCTAACCCTAGATACATTCTCCTAACCGTAGATACATTCTCCTAACCCTAGATACATTCTCATAACCCTAGGTACATTCTCATAACCCTAGGTACATTCTCATAACCCTAGGTACATTCTCCTAACCCTAGGTACATTCTCATAACCCTAGGTACATTCTCCTAACTCTAGGTACATTCTCCTAACCCTAGGTACATTCTCCTAACCCTAGATACATTCTCCTAACCTAGATACTTTCTCCTTGCCCTAGATACATTCTCCTAACCGTAGTTACATTCTCCTAACCCTAGGTACATTCTCATAACCCTAGTTACATTCTTCTAACCCTAGGTACATTCTCCTAACCCTAGGTACATTCTCCTAACCCCAGATACATTCTCCTAACCTAGATACTTTCTCCTAACCCTAACCCTAGATACATTCTCCTAACCGTAGATACATTCTCCTAACCCTAGATACATTCTCATAACCCTAGGTACATTCTCATAACCCTAGGTACATTCTCCTAACCCTAGGTACATTCTCCTGACCCCAGATACATTCTCCTAACCTAGATACTTTCTCCTAACCCTAACCCTAGATACATTCTCCTAACCGTAGATACATTCTCATAACCCTAGGTACATTCTCATAATCCTAGGTACATTCTCCTAACCCTAGGTACATTCTCATAACCCTAGGTACATTCTCCTAACTCTAGGTACATTCTCCTAACCCTAGGTACATTCTCCTAACCCTAGATACATTCTCCTAACCTAGATACTTTCTCCTAGCCCTAGATACATTCTCCTAACCGTAGTTACATTCTCCTAACCCTAGGTACATTCTCCTAACCCCAGATACATTCTCCTAACCTAGATACTTTCTCCTAACCCTAACCCTAGATACATTCTCCTAACCGTAGATACATTCTCCTAACCCTAGATACATTCTCATAACCCTAGGTACATTCTCCTAACCTAGATACTTTCTCCTAACCCTAACCCTAGATACATTCTCCTAACCGTAGATACATTCTCCTAACCCTAGATACATTCTCATAACCCTAGGTACATTCTCATAACCCTAGGTACATTCTCCTAACCCTAGGTACATTCTCCTAACCCTAGGTACATTCTCCTAACCCTAGACACATTCTCATAACCCTAGATATATTCTCATAACCTAGATACATTCTCCTAACCTAGATACATTCTCCTAACCCTAGGTACATTCTCCTAACCCTAGGTACATTCTCATAACCCTAGGTACATTCTCCTAACTCTAGTTACATTCTCCTAACCCTAGGTACATTCTCCTAACCCTAGATACATTCGCCTAACCTAGATACTTTCTCCTAGCCCTAGATACATTCTCCTAACCGTAGTTACATTCTCCTAACACTAGGTACATTCTCATAACCCTAGGTACATTCTTCTAACCCTAGGTACATTCTCCTAACCCTAGGTACATTCTCCTAACCCCAGATACATTCTCCTAACCTAGATACTTTCTCCTAACCCTAACCCTAGATACATTCTCCTAACCGTAGATACATTCTCCTAACCCTAGATACATTCTCATAACCCTAGGTACATTCTCATAACCCTAGGTACATTCTCCTAACCCTAGGTACATTCTCATAACCCTAGGTACATTCTCCTAACTCTAGGTACATTCTCCTAACCCTAGGTACATTCTCCTAACCCTAGATACATTCTCCTAACCTAGATACTTTCTCCTAGCCCTAGATACATTCTCCTAACCGTAGTTACATTCTCCTAACCCTAGGTACATTCTCATAACCCTAGGTACATTCTTCTAACCCTAGGTACATTCTCCTAACCCTAGGTACATTATCCTAACCCCAGATACATTCTCCTAACCTAGATACTTTCTCCTAACCCTAACCCTAGATACATTCTCCTAACCGTAGATACATTCTCCTAACCCTAGATACATTCTCATAACCCTAGGTACATTCTCATAACCCTAGGTACATTCTCATAACCCTAGGTACATTCTCCTAACCCTAGGTACATTCTCCTAACCCCAGATACATTCTCCTAACCTAGATACTTTCTCCTAACCCTAACCCTAGATACATTCTCCTAACCGTAGATACATTCTCCTAACCCTAGATACATTCTCATAACCCTAGGTACATTCTCCTAACTCTAGTTACATTCTCCTAACCCTAGGTACATTCTCCTAACCCTAGATACATTCTCCTAACCTAGATACTTTCTCCTAGCCCTAGATACATTCTCCTAACCGTAGTTACATTCTCCTAACCCTAGGTACATTCTCATAACCCTAGGTACATTCTTCTAACCCTAGGTACATTCTCCTAACCCTAGGTACATTCTCCTAACCCCAGATACATTCTCCTAACCTAGATACTTTCTCCTAACCCTAACCCTAGATACATTCTCCTAACCGTAGATACATTCTCCTAACCCTAGATACATTCTCATAACCCTAGGTACATTCTCATAACCCTAGGTACATTCTCATAACCCTAGGTACATTCTCCTAACCCTAGGTACATTCTCATAACCCTAGGTACATTCTCCTAACTCTAGGTACATTCTCCTAACCCTAGGTACATTCTCCTAACCCTAGATACATTCTCCTAACCTAGATACTTTCTCCTTGCCCTAGATACATTCTCCTAACCGTAGTTACATTCTCCTAACCCTAGGTACATTCTCATAACCCTAGTTACATTCTTCTAACCCTAGGTACATTCTCCTAACCCTAGGTACATTCTCCTAACCCCAGATACATTCTCCTAACCTAGATACTTTCTCCTAACCCTAACCCTAGATACATTCTCCTAACCGTAGATACATTCTCCTAACCCTAGATACATTCTCATAACCCTAGGTACATTCTCATAACCCTAGGTACATTCTCCTAACCCTAGGTACATTCTCCTAACCCCAGATACATTCTCCTAACCTAGATACTTTCTCCTAACCCTAACCCTAGATACATTCTCCTAACCGTAGATACATTCTCATAACCCTAGGTACATTCTCATAATCCTAGGTACATTCTCCTAACCCTAGGTACATTCTCATAACCCTAGGTACATTCTCCTAACTCTAGGTACATTCTCCTAACCCTAGGTACATTCTCCTAACCCTAGATACATTCTCCTAACCTAGATACTTTCTCCTAGCCCTAGATACATTCTCCTAACCGTAGTTACATTCTCCTAACCCTAGGTACATTCTCCTAACCCCAGATACATTCTCCTAACCTAGATACTTTCTCCTAACCCTAACCCTAGATACATTCTCCTAACCGTAGATACATTCTCCTAACCCTAGATACATTCTCATAACCCTAGGTACATTCTCCTAACCTAGATACTTTCTCCTAACCCTAACCCTAGATACATTCTCCTAACCGTAGATACATTCTCCTAACCCTAGATACATTCTCATAACCCTAGGTACATTCTCATAACCCTAGGTACATTCTCCTAACCCTAGGTACATTCTCCTAACCCTAGGTACATTCTCCTAACCCTAGACACATTCTCATAACCCTAGATACATTCTCATAACCTAGATACATTCTCCTAACCTAGATACATTCTCCTAACCCTAGATAAATTCTCCTAACCCTAGGTACATTCTCCTAACCCTAGATACATTCTCCTAACCCTAGGTACATTCTCCTAACCCTAGATACATTCTCCTAACCCTAGGTACATTCTCCTAACCCTAGGTACATTCTCCTAACCCTAGGTACATTCTCCTAACCCTAGGTACATTCTCCTAACCCTAGATACATTCTCCTAACCCTAGATACATTCTCCTAACCCTAGGTACATTCCAACCCTCTTTACCTTTAGCTCCACGGAGGACGAAGCCAAATCCTTCACTGTCTCTCTTCTGTAGCACAGAACTCTTCTCCTCGATGACATAATCACTGGGGTCAGAGGGCAAGGATCAGTTATACAATAGAAGCGGACTTATAATGTGTGTGTGTGTGTGTGTGTGTGTGTGTGTGTGTGTGTGTGTGTGTGTGTGTGTGTGTGTGTGTGTGTGTGTGTGTGTGTGTGTGTGTGTGTGTGTGTGTGTGTGTGTGCATGTGCACATTAGCTACCTGTAGGAAGTGTAGTTGTCATAGGAACCCACGGTGTAATGTCTGAAAAGCCTCTTGGTGCGATCCTCTCGCGTTTCTACATACACCAGCCAACGCACATGCACGCAAGCACACACGCACACAAATCACACACACTTCAGTCAAGAGACATGTCCTCATTCTCTGAAACATGTCCTCCTCTTCCATTAGAGGGAGAATGTGGGTTAGAGGACCTGCAGTAGGCTAAGCAGAACACACAGTATGATGTGTGTGAGGGTTGGTTCTCCTGTCCTTGTGGGGACTTTAAATCCCCAAAATTCCCACACAAGGATAGTAAAACAAGGAAAACTCTCCCTCGTGGGGACATTTCCCAAATCCCCGTGAGGAAAATTGCTTTGGGGTTAGGTTTAGGGATAGGGGTACAATTAGGACCAGGGTTAGAATTAGGGTTATATTTAGGGTTAGGGTTTGGGGTTAGGATTTTGGAAGTAAATCACTTTTAGGTCCCCACGAGGAAAGAAGAAAACGTTTGTGTGTTACCTAGGCGTGGGTCGTACTGTCTCATCTGGACCTCTTCAACACAGTCAGCAGGAAACCATCCGGTCCGTCCTTTAACTGAACCCTCCCAGAACCCTCCTTCTCCTATACTCAGCACTGTAACAATAGAATATATTAACATAGGAATACATGCATAATACTATACTGTATAAACTATTGCATTCCCCCCTTCTCCTATACTCAGTACTGGAACAATTTTACATATTAATATAGGAATGTTGGTTCCTCCAACCCTGTCTGTTATTTCCCTGTCTGTAGGTTCCTCTAACCCTGTCTGTTGGTTCCTCTAACCCTGTCTGTTAGTTCCCTGCCTGTTGGTTCGTCTAACCCTGTCTGTTAGTTCCTCTAACCATGTCTGTTAGTACCTCTAACCCTGTCTGTTAGTTCCTCTAACCATGTCTGTTAGTTCCCTGTCTGTTAGTTCCTCTAACCCTGTCTGTTAGTTCCCTGTATGTTAGTTCCTCTAACCCTGTCTGTTGGTTCCTCTAACCCTGTCTGTTAGTTCCTCTAACCCTGTCTGTTAGTTCCCTGTCTGTTAGTTCCTCTAACCCTGTCTGTTAGTTCCCTGTCTGTTAGCACATCTAACCCTGTCTGTTGGTTCCCTGTCTGTTAGCACCTCTAACCCTGTCTGTTAGTTCCCTGTCTGTTAGCACCTCTAACCCTGTCTGTTAGTTCCCTGTCTGTTAGCACCTCTAACCCTGTCTGTAAGTTCCTCTAACCCTGTCTGTTAGTTCCCTGTCTGTTAGTTCCCTGTCTGTTAGTTCCCTGTCTGTTAGTTCCTCTAACCCTGTCTGTTAGTTCCCTGTCTGTTAGTTCCCTGTCTGTTAGTTCCCTGTCTGTTAGTTCCTCTAACCCTGTCTGTTAGTACCTCTAACCCTGTCTGTTAGTTCCCTGTCTGTTGGTTCCTCTAAACCTGTCTGTTAGTACCTCTAATCCTGTCTGTTACTTCCCTGTCTGTTAGTACCTCTAACCCTGTCTGTTAGTACCTCTAACCCTGTCTGTTAGTTCCCTGTCTGTTAGTACCTCTAACCCTGTCTGTTAGTACCTCTAACCCTGTCTGTTAGTACCTCTAACCCTGTCTGTTAGTTCTTCTAACCCCGTCTGTTAGTTCCTCTAACCCTGTCTGTTAGTTCCCTGTCTGTTAGTTCCTCTAACCCTGTCTGTTAGTTCCTCTAACCCTGTCTATTAGTACCTCTAACCCTGTCTGTTAGTTCCCTGTCTGTTAGTACCTCTAACCCTGTCTGTTAGTACCTCTAAACCTGTCTGTTAGTTCCTCTAACCCTGTCTGTTAGTTCCCTGTCTGTTAGTTCCTCTAACCCTGTCTGTTAGTTCCCTGTCTGTTAGTACCTCTAACCCTGTCTGTTAGTACCTCTAACCCTGTCTGTTAGTTCCTCTAACCGTCTGTTAGTTCCCTTTCCGTTAGTACCTCTAACCCTGTCTGTTGGTTCCACTAACCCAGTCTGTTAGTTCCCTATCTGTTAGTACCTCTAACCCTGTCTGTTAGTTCCCTGTCTGTTAGTTCCTCTAACCCTGTCTGTTAGTTCCCTGTCTGTTAGTACCTCTAACCCTGTCTGTTAGTACCTCTAACCCTGTCTGTTAGTTCCTCTAACCCTGTCTGTTAGTTCCTCTAACCGTCTGTTAGTTCCCTTTCTGTTAGTACCTCTAACCCTGTCTGTTAGTTCCTCTAACCCTGTCTGTTAGTTCCTCTAACCGTCTGTTAGTTCCCTTTCCGTTAGTACCTCTAACCCTGTCTGTTGGTTCCCCTAACCCTGTCTGTTGGTTCCACTAACCCTGTCTGTTGGTTCCCTATCTGTTAGTACCTCTAACCCTGTTTGTTAGTTCCCTGTATTTTTGTTCCTCTAACCCTGTCTGTTAGTTCCTCTAACCCTGTCTGTTAGTACCTCTAACCCTGTCTGTTAGTTCCCTGTCTGTTAGTTCCTCTAACCCTGTCTGTTGGTTCATCTAACCCTGTATGTTAGTTCCCTGTCTGTTAGTTCCTCTAACCCTGTCTGTTGGTTCCTCTAATCCTGTCTGTCTGTTAGTTCCCTGTCTGTTAGTTCCTCTAACCCTGTCTGTTAATTCCCTGTCTGTTAGTTCCTCTAACCCTGTCCCTGTCTGCTGGTTCCTCTAACAACTGATTGGACAGTGAGGAGGAGACAGCAAATTGGACAGTGTGGAAAGACAGCCGATTGGAGAGAGAGGAGTGTCTGACCTTTGACCCTCTCCCCACGATGCAGGCTGATCTCTCCGGGGCCCTGCGGTGTGTGAGAGCGGGTAGCGATGAACGTCCTCCCCGGCACGGCGCTGTACAGCCTACGTTTCCCATGCTGCACTGGGCTGGGGGGAGATGGGGGCGGGCTGGGGTCCCTCTGTAGCCTGCCACTCGGGCTATACAAACACACATGAAAACACAGACATACACACGCACGCACGTGCACGCACGCACGCGCACACACAGACATACACACACATAAGCATGGACACACAGACATACACACACAAGCACGGACACACAGACATAAACACACAAGCACGCAGGCAGGTGTGTATCTCTGTCTGTCTGCCTGTGTGTGTGTGTATTTGTCTGTGTGTCTGTGTGTCTGTCTGCCTGTCTGCCTGTCTGCCTGTTTGTCTGTCTGCCGGTCTGTCTGTCTGTCTGTCTGTCTGTCTGTCTGTCTGTCTGTCTGTCTGTCTGTCTGTCTCTCTCTCTGTCTGTCTGTCTGTCTGTCTGTCTGTCTGTCTGTCTGTCTGTCTGTGTGTCTCTGTCGGTCGGTCTGTGTGTGTCTGTGTGTGTATCTGAGGCGCCGAGTCTGCCTGCGAAGGCTGTGTGTGTACCTGAGGCGCCATGTCTGCCTGCGAAGGCTGTGTGTGTACCTGAGGCGACGTGTCTGTCTGCGAAGTCTGTGTGTGTATCTGAGGCGCCGTGTCTGTCTGTGACCGCTGCGTGTGTACCTGAGGCGCCGTGTCTGTCTGCGAATGCTGTCTGTGTACCTGAGTCGCCGTGTCTGTCTGCGAAGGCTGTCTGTGCACCTGAGGCGCCGTGTCTGTCTGCAAAGGCTGTCTGTGCACCTGAGGCGCCAAGTCTGTCTGCGAAGGCTGTCTGTGTATCTGAGGTGCCGTGTCTGTCTGCGACAGCTGCGTGTGTACCTGAGGCGCCGTGTCTGTCTGCGAAGGCTGTGTGTGTCTGCCTGCCGGTTGGAAGTGTTTGTGTTCTCCAGGCTGTGGAGGGAGGGGCCGGGGGAAGAAGAGGCGGGGCTTTCCAGAGCGTTGTCGCTGGCTGAGCGAATCAGATAACGGGGAGATGATGAGCCACACACACCAACATTATTGGCCCCACCCAGACGTCGGCGCTTTGAGGAATAGGAAGGGCTCTCTCTGAAAGGCACTGAGAAACAGAGAAGGGTTAGGGTTCCCCACATCCACATGGTTAAACACAGACATTAACACACAGAGAAGGGTTAGGGTTCCACATGGTTAAACACAGACATTAACACACAGAGAAGGGTTAGGGTTCCCCACATCCACATGGTTAATCACAGACATTAACACACAGAGAAGGGTTAGGGTTCCCCACATCCACATGGTTAAACACAGACATTAACACACAGAGAAGGGTTAGGGTTCCACATGGTTAAACACAGACATTAACACACAGAGAAGGGTTAGGGTTCCCCACATCCACATGGTTAAACACAGACATTAACACACAGAGAAGGGTTAGGGTTCCCAACATCCACATGGTTAAACACAGACATTTACACACAGAGAACGGTTTGGGTTCCCCATGGTTAAACACAGACATTAACACACAGAGAAGGGTTAGGGTTCCCCACATCCACATGGTTAAACACAGACATTAACACACAGAGAAGGGTTAGGGTTCCCCACATCCACATGGTTAAACACAGACATTAACACACAGAGAAGGGTTTGGGTTCCCCACATCCACATGGTTAATCACAGACATTAACACACAGAGAAGGGTTAGGGTTCCACATGGTTAAACACAGACATTAACACACAGAGAAGGGTTGGGGTTCCCCACATCCACATGGTTAATCACAGACATTAACACACAGAGAAGGGTTAGGGTTCCACATGGTTAAACACAGACATTAACACACAGAGAAGGGTTAGGGTTCCCCACATCCACATGGTTAATCACAGACATTAACACACAGAGAAGGGTTAGGGTTCCCCACATCCACATGGTTAAACACAGACATTAACACACAGAGAAGGGTTTGGGTTCCCCACATCCACATGGTTAATCACAGACATTAACACACAGAGAAGGGTTAGGGTTCCACATGGTTAAACACAGACATTAACACACAGAGAAGGGTTTGGGTTCCCCACATCCACATGGTTAATCACAGACATTAACACACAGAGAAGGGTTAGGGTTCCACATGGTTAAACACAGACATTAACACACAGAGAAGGGTTTGGGTTCCCCACATCCACATGGTTAATCACAGACATTAACACACAGAGAAGGGTTAGGGTTCCACATGGTTAAACACAGACATTAACACACAGAGAAGGGTTTGGGTTCCCCACATCCACATGGTTAATCACAGACATTAACACACAGAGAAGGGTTAGGGTTCCACATGGTTAAACACAGACATTAACACACAGCGAAGGGTTAGGGTTCCCCACATCCACATGGTTAAACTCAGACATTAACACACAGAGAAGGGTTGGGGTTCCCCACATCCACATGGTTAATCACAGACATTAACACACAGAGAAGGGTTAGGGTTCCACATGGTTAAACACAGACATTAACACACAGAGAAGGGTTAGGGTTCCCCATGGTTAAACACAGACATTAACACACAGAGAAGGGTTAGGGTTCCCCATGGTTAAACACAGACATTAACACACAGGGTCCAGGATGGACTCACCTACGTCTGAGGCCTTATGTATCTTAATGATCTCTGCCAGGTCAAAATTCCCAGCAATGATGGCCACCTACACACACACACACATATATCTTTCTATTTGGATCCACAGTGAACCATTGTCAGAAACAAGCATTAAAACTATACCAAATCACACTGCATTCTGTGTTGTAGTTCATTACCTGAAAAGCTGTTTGGTTGTTGTAGTTCTTAATGTCTTTATTTGTTCCTCTGAACAGCAGAACTCTGGCACAGCCGTCCTGAGAAAGGAAACATCACAGTCAGTCACACATAACAGCCCTGCTTACCTGGTTGTATAGACCACACAGGTGTAGTGTTACCTGGTTGTATAGACCACACAGGTGTAGTGTTACCTGGTTGTATAGACCACACAGGTGTAGTGTTACCTGGTTGTATAGACCACACAGGTGTAGTATTACCTGGTTGTATAGACCACACAGGTGTAGTGTTACCTGGTTGTATAGACCACACAGGTGTAGTCTTACCTGGTTGTATAGACCACACAGGTGTAGTGTTACCTGGTTGTATAGACCACACAGGTGTAGTATTACCTGGTTGTGTAGACCACACAGGTGTAGTATTACCTGGTTGTATAGACCACAGGTGTAGTGTTACCTGGTTGTATAGACCACACAGGTGTAGTGTTACCTGGTTGTATAGACCACAGGTGTAGTGTTACCTGGTTGTATAGACCACACAGGTGTAGTATTACCTGGTTGTATAGACCACACAGGTGTAGTGTTACCTGGTTGTGTAGACCACACAGGTGTAGTATTACCTGGTTGTATAGACCACAGGTGTAGTGTTACCTGGTTGTATAGACCACACAGGTGTAGTGTTACCAGGTTGTATAGACCACACAGGTGTAGTGTTACCTGGTTGTATAGACCACACAGGTGTAGTGTTACCTGGTTGTATAGACCACACAGGTGTAGTATTACCTGGTTGTATAGACCACACAGGTGTAGTGTTACCTGGTTGTATAGACCACACAGGTGTAGTATTACCTGGTTGTATAGACCACACAGGTGTAGTGTTACCTGGTTGTATAGACCACACAGGTGTAGTGTTACCTGGTTGTATAGACCACACAGGTGTAGTGTTACCTGGTTGTATAGACCACACAGGTGTAGTGTTACCTGGTTGTATAGACCACACAGGTGTAGTGTTACCAGGTTGTATAGACCACACAGGTGTAGTATTACCTGGTTGTATAGACCACACAGGTGTAGTGTTACCTGGTTGTATAGACCACACAGGTGTAGTATTACCTGGTTGTATAGACCACAGGTGTAGTGTTACCAGGTTGTATAGACCACACAGGTGTAGTGTTACCAGGTTGTATAGACCACACAGGTGTAGTGTTACCTGGTTGTATAGACCACACAGGTGCAGGGCAGTGTTCCCTGAGGCATTCTGAGAGCTCATGTCGGCTCCGTAAAACAGCAGATGTTCCAGGTGCTGCACGTTCCCATGACGACATGCCTGGAGAGAAACCACATGCACGTTACCATGACGAAACGCCTGGAGAGAAACAACCTGTCACATAGATGATCTAATCTTCCCATGATTTTGTAGACAACAGGGTGGGAATGCCTTTTGATGAAATAGATTCTTCAGGAGTTCCCTTTACCTAATTCCCCAGAGTCAGATTAACTTGCGGATACCATTTGTATGTCTCTGCGTGAGGTTTGTAATATGTCCCTTTTTGGGTGATCCCAAATTCACATAGAAATAGAAGTTATAGATATGTGACTCATTGAAAGCAAATCTACGAAGCGGTAGATCTATTCTATGTGCACTTCTTCTATGCTTCCCATTCTTAAGTTTCATTTCTGCATCTTGTACTTTCGGGTTGTACACCAGCTTCAAACAAGTGAAAGTACAATATTTTTGGTTATTGAAGAGATATTTCTCAGAAGTTTAGAGATTAATTTAGTACAATGATTCTCTACACCAGTGGTCTCCAACCGTTCTCCAAGGCATTCCTAGTCGATCACCAAACATTTTTGTAAAAATCCCAACTGTAAAGCCTTGCATTCATATTGGCTTTATTTGTTTGGCACTGTTGGCTGTGGGTGCACTTGATTCTACATCCCTAGTGATGTTGACTGTGGGTGCACTTGATTCAGCAGCCCTAGTGATGTTGACTGTGCGTGGACTTGATTCAGCATCCCTAGTGATGTTGGCTGTGGGTGCACTTGATTCAGCAGCCCTTGTGCTGTTGGCTGTGGGTGCACTTGATTCAGCAGCCCTAGTGATGTTGACTGTGCGTGCACTTGATTCAGCATCCCTAGTGATGTTGGCTGTGGGTGCACTTGATTCAGCAGCCCTAGTGATGTTGATTGTGGGTGCACTTGATTCAGCAGCCCTAGTGATGTTGGCTGTGGGTGCACTTGATTCAGCAGCCCTAGTGATGTTGATTGTGGGTGCACTTGATTCAGCATCCCTAGTGATGTTGGCTGTGGGTGCACTTGATTCAGCAGCCCTAGTGATGTTGACTGTGGGTGCACTTGATTCAGCAGCCCTAGTGCCGTTAGCTGTGGGTGCACTTGATTCAGCAGTCCTAGTGCTGTTGGCGGTAGGTGCACTTGATTCAGCAGTGCACCTACAGTGCTGTTGGCTGTGGGTGCACTTGATTCAGCATCCCTAGTGATGTTGGCTGTGGGTGCACTTGATTCAGCAGCCCTAGTGATGTTGGCTGTGGGTGCACTTGATTCAGCAGTGCACCTACAGTGCTGTTGGCTGTGGGTGCACTTGATTCAGCAGCCCTAGCGCCGGTAAGGCAAAGTGTTTCCATTTTTGACCATTTAATGAGTCAGAAGATAGAAATCAATTGGCCAATCAGATAGCTCAGAACACCTTGTCTGCACAGTTTCCTCAAGCCATTGACTGTAAAATGTAGCCTTGAACTCACAGCAAAGTTGATACTGTGAGATTTAAAAACTAAAACCATGACTAGAAAGACTCAACGAATACAGCACCGAGCTAATGTTTTCATGTTTAAGTTGTTATTCAGCCTGTCAACACTTTATTCAACACCTTTATAAGCCATAAAATGCACATTTTGCCAACTTCCACATCCTAAAATCTGCACTGCAGCTGTAATGAATGAGTATATCAAAGTGGTCTCTCCAATTTTGAGATATTACGATCTTGTCTCATTGCTTGCTCGGGAGAGTAGAAGGTCGAGTCATGCCTCCTCTGAAACATGAACCGCCAAGCCGCTCTCCTCTTAACCCGGGAGCCAGCTGCACCAATGTGTCACCATCCGAATGACGACCGAAGTCAGCCTGCAGGCGCCCGACCCGCCACAAGGAGTCGCTAGAGCACGATGATCCAAGTAAGGCCTTAGGTCTTAGACCTTAGGCCTTAGGCCTTAGACCTTAGACCTTAGACCTCAGACCTTAGACCTCAGACCTCAGACCTCAGACCATAGACCTTAGGCCTTAGACCTTAGACCTTAGACCTTAGGCCTCAGACCTTAGACCTCAGACCTCAGACCTTAGACCTCAGACCTTAGACCTTAGACCTCAGGCCTTAGACCGCTGGCCCTGGCTTTTGTCTGTTATAAAGAAAGGAATATTAAACTTTCTCTGGTCATAGGAGTAACACCATTAATTAGCGCATGAGGCAGAAATAATGCAGTGCGACTTGAGTTTCGCCATCAGCTGGAAGACTGTGTCCCCTTTTCTCAGTGGAGGGAAGGATGGCAGAGGGACGCTGAGTCGGGTGAGAGGCAGCCTCACCGCTGCCCCCTCCCTCCCCTTAGACTGACAATCAGCTGGAAGACTGTGTCCCCTTTTCTCAGTGGAGGGAAGGATGGCAGAGGGACGCTGAGTCGGGTGAGAGGCAGCCTATAGCCTACTGAGCATAGCCAATATGCAGGAATAATGTACTGGGTCTATAGCCTACTGAGCATAGCCAATATGCAGGGATAATGTATTGGGTCTATAGCCTACTGAGCATAGACAATATGCAGGGATAATGTATTGGGCCTACTGAGCATAGCCAATATGCAGGGCTAATGTACTGGGCCTATAGCCTACTGAGCATAGCCAATATGCAGGGATAATGTACTGGGCCTTGAGTCTACAGAGCATAGCCAATATGCAGGGATAATATACTGGGTCTATAGCCTACTGAGCACAGCCAATGTGCAGGGATAATGTACTGGGCCTATAGCCTACTGAGCATAGCCAATATGCAGGGATAATGTACTGGGTCTATAGCCTACTGAGCATAGCCAATATGCAGGGATAATGTACTGGGTCTATAGCCTACTGAGCACAGCCAATATGCAGGGATAATGTACTGGGCCTATAGCCTACTGAGCATAGCCAATATGCAGGGATAATGTACTGGGCCTATAGCCTACTGAGCATAGCCAACATGCAGGAATTATGTACTAGGCCTTTAGCCTACTGAGCATAGCCAATGTGCAGGGATAATGTACTGGGTCTATAGCCTACTGAGCATAGCCAATATGCAGGGATAATGTACTGGGTCTATAGTCTACTGAGCATAGCCAATATGCAGGGATAATGTACTGGGTCTATAGACTACTGAGCATAGCCAATATGCAGAGATAATGTACTGGGCCTATAGCCTACTGAGCATTGCCGATATGCAGGGATAATGTACTGGGTCTATAGACTACTGAGTGTAGCCAATATGCAGGGATAATGTACTGGGTCTATAGGCTCCTGAGCATAGCCAATATGCAGGGATAATGTACTGGGTCTATAGCCTACTGAGCATAGCCAATATGCAAGGATAATGTACTGGGTCTATAGCCTACTGAGCATAGCCAATATGCAGGGATAATGTACTGGGTCTATAGCCTACTGAGCACAGCCAATATGCAGGGATAATGTACTGGGTCTATAGCCTACTGAGCATAGCCAATATGCAGGGATAATGTATTGGGTCTATAGCCTACTGAGCATAGACAATATGCAGGGATAATGTATTGGGCCTACTGAGCATAGCCAATATGCAGGGATAATGTACTGGGCCTTGAGTCTACAGAGCACAGCCAATATGCAGGGATATTGTACTGGATCTATAGCCTACTGAGCATAGCCAATATGCAGGGATAATGTACTGGGTCTATAGCCTACTGAGCATAGCCAATGAGCAGGGATAATGTACTGGGTCTATAGCCTACTGAGCATAGCCGTTATGCAGAGATAAATTACTTGGTCTATAGCCTACTGAGCATAGCCGATATGCAGGGATAATGTACTGGGTCTATAGTCTACTGAGCATAGCCGTTATGCAGAGATAAATTACTTGGTCTATAGCCTACTGAGCATAGCCGATATGCAGGGATAATGTACTGGGTCTATAGCCTACTGAGCACAGCCAATATGCAGGGATAATGTACTGGGCCTATAGCCTACTGAGCATAGCCAATATGCAGGGATAATGTACTGGGTCTATAGCCTACTGAGTATAGCCAATATGCAGGGATAATGTACTGGGCCTACTGAGCATAGCCAATATGCAGGGATAATGTACTGGGTCTATAGCCTGCAGAGCAAAGCTGATACGCAGGGATAATGTACTGGGTCTATAGCCTACTGAGCATAGCCAATATGCAGGGATAATGTATTGTGTCTATAGGCTACTGAGCATAGCCAATATGTAGGGATAATGTACTGGGTCTATAGCCTACTGAGCATAGCCAATATGCAGGGATAATGTACGGGGTCTGTAGCCTACTGAGCATAGCCAATATGCAGGGATAATGTACTGGGTCTATAGCCTACTGAGTATAGCCAATATGCAGGGATAATGTACTGGGCCTACTGAGCATAGCCAATATGCAGGGATAATGTACTGGGTCTATAGCCTACTGAGCATAGCCAATATGCAGGGATAATGTACTGGGTCTATAGCCTACTGAGCACAGCCAATATGCAGGGATAATGTACTGGGCCTATAGCCTACTGAGCATAGCCAATATGCAGGGATAATGTACTGGGTCTATAGCCTACTGAGTATAGCCAATATGCAGGGATAATGTACTGGGCCTACTGAGCATAGCCAATATGCAGGGATAATGTACTGGGTCTATAGCCTGCAGAGCAAAGCTGATACGCAGGGATAATGTACTGGGTCTATAGCCTACTGAGCATAGCCAATATGCAGGGATAATGTATTGTGTCTATAGGCTACTGAGCATAGCCAATATGTAGGGATAATGTACTGGGTCTATAGCCTACTGAGCATAGCCAATATGCAGGGATAATGTACTGGGTCTATAGCCTACTGAGCATAGCCAATATGCAGGGATAATGTACTGGGTCTATAGACTACTGAGCATAGCCAATATGCAAGGATAATGTACTGGGTCTATAGCCTACTGAGCATAGCCAATATGCAGGGATAATGTACTGGGTCTATAGCCTGCAGAGCAAAGCTGATACGCAGGGATAATGTACTGGGTCTATAGCCTACTGAGCATAGCCAATATGCAGGGATAATGTATTGTGTCTATAGACTACTGAGCATAGCCAATATGTAGGGATAATGTACTGGGTCTATAGCCTACTGAGCATAGCCAATATGCAGGGATAATGTACTGGGTCTATAGCCTACTGAGCATAGCCAATATGCAGGGATAATGTACTGGGTCTATAGCCTACTGAGCATAGCCAATATGCAGGGATAATGTACTGGGCCTACTGAGCATAGCCAATATGCAGGGATAATGTACTGGGTCTATAGCCTGCAGAGCAAAGCTGATACGCAGGGATAATGTACTGGGTCTATAGCCTACTGAGCATAGCCAATATGCAGGGATAATGTATTGTGTCTATAGGCTACTGAGCATAGCCAATATGTAGGGATAATGTACTGGGTCTATAGCCTACTGAGCATAGCCAATATGCAGGGATAATGTACTGGGTCTATAGCCTACTGAGCATAGCCAATATGCAGGGATAATGTACTGGGTCTATAGCCTACTGAGTATAGCCAATTTGCACGGATAATGTACTGGGCCTAATGAGCATAGCCAATATGCAGGGATAATGTACTGGGTCTATAGCCTACTGAGCATAGCCAATATGCAGGGATAATGTACTGGGTCTATAGCCTACTGAGCACAGCCAATATGCAGGGATAATGTACTGGGCCTATATTCTACTGAGCATAGCCAATATGCAGGGATAATGTACTGGGTCTATAGCCTACTGAGTATAGACAATATGCAGGGATAATGTACTGGGCCTACTGAGCATAGCCAATATGCAGGGATAATGTACTGGGTCTATAGCCTGCAGAGCAAAGCTGATACGCAGGGATAATGTACTGGGTCTATAGCCTACTGAGCATAGCCAATATGCAGGGATAATGTATTGTGTCTATAGGCTACTGAGCATAGCCAATATGTAGGGATAATGTACTGGGTCTATAGCCTACTGAGCATAGCCAATATGCAGGGATAATGTACTGGGTCTATAGCCTACTGAGCATAGCCAATATGCAGGGATATTGTACTGGGTCTATAGCCTACTGAGCATAGCCAATATGCAGGGCTAATGTACTGGGTCTATAGCCTACTGAGCACAGCCAATATGCAGGGATAATGTACTGGGCCTATATCCTACTGAGCATAGCCAATATGTAGGGATAATGTACTGGGCCTATAGCCTACTGAGCATAGCCAATATGCAGGGATAATGTACTGGGCCTATAGTCTACTGCACAGACCTCATTGCTCCAGAACTGTTTTTAATTGGTTAATGTTGCATAGGCTTACGCTTTTTAATCAGTAGATGGCGGCTTGCATTTTGACTCCGAGCTGGAACTTTATTCAGAAAAGGTTGGTGACCGCTGACGTAGATCCATGTGGTAAACAGTAGGTTAATTTCTGCAATTACCAGGAGCGTTGAAGCATGAGGCTTAACTTCTCCACTGTTTTGTCCCATAGCTACCACATTGTGGCAGTGTGAAGGGCACCGTGTAGATACCACGTTGTGGCAGTGTGAAGGGCACCGTGTAGATACCACGTTGTGGCAGTGTGAAGGGCACCGTGTAGATACCACGTTGTGGCAGTGTGAAGGGCACCGTGTAGATACCACGCTGTGGCAGTGTGAAGGGCACCGTGTAGATACACATATAGATACCACGTTGTGGCAGTGTGAAGAATCACATTTAGATACCACGTTGTGGCAGTGTGAAGGGCACCGTGTAGATACCACGTTGTGGCAGTGTGAAGGGCACCGTGTAGATACACATATAGATACCACGTTGTGGCAGTGTGAAGAATCACATATAGATACCACATTGTGGCAGTGTGAAGAATCACATATAGATACCACGTTGTGGCAGTGTGAAGAATCACATATAGATACCACGTTGTGGCAGTGTGAAGAATCACATATAGATACCACGTTGTGGCAGTGTGAAGAATCACATATAGATACCACGTTGTGGCAGTGTGAAGAATCACATATAGATACCACGTTGTGGCAGTGTGAAGGGCACCGTGCAGATACACATATAGATACCACGTTGTGGCAGTGTGAAGGGCACAGTGTAGATACACACATAGATACCACGTTGTGGCAGTGTGAAGAATCACATATAGATACCAAGTTGTGGCAGTGTGAAGAA
This sequence comes from Oncorhynchus mykiss, assembly GCF_013265735.2. Lineage (NCBI taxonomy): Eukaryota > Metazoa > Chordata > Actinopteri > Salmoniformes > Salmonidae > Oncorhynchus > Oncorhynchus mykiss. The sequence goes on from NW_023493677.1 coordinate 106,332, forward strand.
TCACATATAGATACCACGTTGTGGGAGTGTGAAGATTCACATATAGATACCACGTTGTGGCAGTGTGAAGGGCACCGTGCAGAATCACATATAGATACCACGTTGTAGCAGTGTGAAGAATCACATATAGATACCACGTTGTGGCAGTGTGAAGAATCACATATAGATACCACGTTGTGGCAGTGTGAAGGGCACCGTGTAGATACACATATAGATACCACGTTGTGGCAGTGTGAAGAATCACATATAGATACCACATTGTGGCAGTGTGAAGAATCACATATAGATACCATGTTGTGGCAGTGTGAAGAATCACATATACATACCACGTTGTGGCAGTGTGAAGAATCACATATAGATACCACGTTGTGGCAGTGTGAAGAATCACATATAGATACCACGTTGTGGCAGTGTGAAGGGCACCGTGCAGAATCACATATAGATACCACGTTGTGGCAGTGTGAAGAATCACATATAGATACCACATTGTGGCAGTGTGAAGAATCACATATAGATACCATGTTGTGGCAGTGTGAAGAATCACATATAGATACCACGTTGTGGCAGTGTGAAGAATCACATATAGATACCACGTTGTGGCAGTGTGAAGAATCACATATAGATACCACGTTGTGGCAGTGTGAAGAATCACATATAGATACCACGTTGTGGCAGTGTGAAGAATCACATATAGATACCACGTTGTGGCAGTGTGAAGAATCATATATAGATACCACGTTGTGGCAGTGTGAAGAATCACATATAGATACCACGTTGTGACAGTTTGAAGAATCACATATAGATACCACATTGTGGCAGTGTGAAGAATCACATATAGATACCACGTTGTGGCAGTGTGACGAATCACATATAGATACCACGTTGTGGCAGTATGAAGGGCACCGTGCAGATACACATATAGATACCACGTTGTGGCAGTGTGAAGGGCACCGTGCAGAATCACATATAGATACCACGTTGTAGCAGTGTGAAGAATCACATATAGATACGACGTTGTGGCAGTGTGAAGAATCACATATAGATACCACGTTGTGGCAGTGTGACAAATCACATATAGATACCACGTTGTGGCAGTGTGAAGAATCACATATAGATACCACATTGTGGCAGTGTGAAGAATCACATATAGATACCACGTTGTGGCAGTGTGAAGAATCACATATAGATACCACGTTGTGGCAGTGTGAAGAATCACATATAGATACCACGTTGTGGCAGTGTGAAGAATCACATATAGATACCACATTGTGGCAGTGTGAAGAATCACATATAGATACCACGTTGTGGCAGTGTGAAGAATCACATATAGATACCACGTTGTGGCAGTGTGAAGAATCACATATAGATACCACGTTGTGGCAGTGTGAAGAATCACATATAGATACCACGTTGTGGCAGTGTGAAGGGCACCGTGCAGATACACATTTAGATACCACTTTGTGGCAGTGTGAAGAATCACATATAGATACCATGTTGTGGCAGTGTGAAGAATCACATATAGATACCACGTTGTGGCAGTGTGAAGAATCACATATAGATACCACGTTGTGGCAGTGTGAAGGGCACCGTGCAGATACACATATAGATACCACGTTGTGGCAGTGTGAAGGGCACAGTGTAGATACACACATAGATACCACGTTGTGGCAGTGTGAAGAATCACATATAGATACCAAGTTGTGGCAGTGTGAAGAATCACATATAGATACCACGTTGTGGGAGTGTGAAGATTCACATATAGATACCACGTTGTGGCAGTGTGAAGGGCACCGTGTAGATACACATATAGATACCACGTTGTGGCAGTGTGAAGAATCACATATAGATACCACGTTGTGGCAGTATGAAGGGCACCGTGCAGATACACATATAGATACCACGTTGTGGCAGTGTGAAGGGCACCGTGCAGAATCACATATAGATACCACGTTGTAGCAGTGTGAAGAATCACATATAGATACCACGTTGTGGCAGTGTGAAGAATCACATATAGATACCACGTTGTGGCAGTGTGACAAATCACATATAGATACCACGTTGTGGCAGTGTGAAGAATCACATATAGATACCACATTGTGGCAGTGTGAAGGGCACCGTGTAGATACACATATAGATACCACGTTGTGGCAGTGTGAAGAATCACATATAGATACCACGTTGTGGCAGTGTGAAGAATCACATATAGATACCACGTTGTGGCAGTGTGAAGAATCACATATAGATACCACGTTGTGGCAGTGTGAAGAATCACATATAGATACCACGTTGTGGCAGTGTGAACAATCATATATAGATACCACGTTGTGGCAGTGTGAAGAATCACATATAGATACCACGTTGTGGCAGTGTGAAGAATCACATATAGATACCACGTTGTGGCAGTGTGAAGAATCACATATAGATACCACGTTGTGGCAGTGTGAAGGGCACCGTGCAGAATCACATATAGATACCACGTTGTAGCAGTGTGAAGAATCACATATAGATACCACGTTGTGACAGTTTGAAGAATCACATATAGATACCACATTGTGGCAGTGTGAAGAATCACATATAGATACCACGTTGTGGCAGTGTGACGAATCACATATAGATACCACGTTGTGGCAGTGTGAAGGGCACCGTGCTGATACACATATAGATACCACATTGTGGCAGTGTGGGGGGCACCGTGCAGAATCACATATAGATACCACGTTGTGGCAGTGTGAAGAATCACATATAGATACCACGTTGTGGCAGTGTGACGAATCACATATAGATACCACGTTGTGGCAGTGTGAAGAATCACATATAGATACCACGTTGTGGCAGTGTGAAGGGCACCGTGTAGATACACATATAGATACCACGTTGTGGCAGTGTGAAGAATCACATATAGATACCACGTTGTGGCAGTGTGAAGAATCACATATAGATACCACGTTGTGGCAGTGTGAAGAATCACATATAGATACCACGTTGTGGCAGTGTGAAGAATCACATATAGATACCACGTTGTGGCAGTGTGAACAATCATATATAGATACCACGTTGTGGCAGTGTGAAGAATCACATATAGATACCATGTTGTGGCAGTGTGAAGAATCACATATAGATACCAAGTTGTGGCAGTGTGAAGAATCACATATAGATACCACGTTGTGGCAGTGTGAAGAATCACATATAGATACCACGTTGTGGCAGTGTGAAGGGCACCGTGCAGAATCACATATAGATACCACGTTGTAGCAGTGTGAAGAATCACATATAGATACCACGTTGTGGCAGTGTGAAGAATCACATATAGATACCACGTTGTGGCAGTGTGAAGAATCACATATAGATACCACGTTGTGGCAGTGTGAAGGGCACCGTGCAGATACACATATAGATACCACGTCGTGGCAGTGTGAAGGGCACAGTGTAGATACACACGTATCTCCTTCTCTCTTTCTCTCTCTCGGAGGACCTGAGCCCTAGGACCATGCCCCAGGACTACCTGACATGATGACTCCTTGCTGTCCCCAGTCCACCTGGCTGTGCTGCTGCTCCAGTTTCAACTGTTCTGCCTTATTATTATTCGACCATGCTGATCATTTATGAACATTTGAACATCTTGGCCATGTTCTGTTATAATCTCCACCCGGCACAGCCAGAAGAGGACTGGCCATCCCACATATGCTCTCTCTAATTCTCTCTTTCTTTCTCTCTCTCGGAGGACCTGAGCCCTAGGACCATGCCCCAGGAATACCTGACATGATGACTCCTTGATGTCCCCAGTCCACCTGACTGTGTTGCTGCTCCAGTTTCAACTATTCTGCCTTATTATTATTCGACCATGCTGGTCATTTATGAACATTTGAACATCTTGACCATGTTTTGTTATAATCTCCACCCGGCACAGCCAGAAGAGGACTGGCCACCCCACATAGCCTGGTTCCTCTCTAGGTTTCTTCCTAGGTTTTGGCCTTTCTAGGGAGTTTTTCCTAGCCACCGTGCTTCTTCACCTGCATTGCTTGCTGTTTGGGGTTTTAGGCTGGGTTTCTGTACAGCACTTTGAGATATCAGCTGATGTACGAAGGGCTATATAAAATAAATTTGATTGATTGATAGATACCACGTTTTAGCAATGTGAAGATTCACATATAGATACCACGTTGTGGCAGTGTGAAGAATCACATATAGATACCACGTAGTGGCAGTGTGAAGAATCACATATAGATACCACGTTTTGGCAGTCTGAAGGGCACCGTGCAGAATCACATACAGATACCACGTTGTAGCAGTGTGAAGAATCACATATAGATACCACGTTGTGGCAGTGTGAAGAATCACATATAGATACCACGTTGTGGCAGTGTGAAGAATCACATATAGATACCACGTTGTGGCAGTGTGAAGAATCACATATAGATACCAACTTGTGGCAGTGTGAAGAATCACATATAGATACCACGTTGTGGCAGTGTGAAGGGCACCGTGCAGATACACATATAGATACAACGTTGTGGCAGTGTGAAGAATCACATATAGATACCACGTTGTGGCAGTGTGAAGATTCACATATAGATACCACGTTGTGGCAGTGTGAAGAATCACATATAGATACCACGTTGTGGCAGTGTGAAGGGCACCGTGCAGATACACATATAGATACCACGTTGTGGCAGTGTGAAGAATCACATATAGATACCACGTTGTGGCAGTGTGAAGGGCACCGTGCAGATACACATATAGATACCACGCTGTGGCAGTGTGAAGAATCACATATAGATACCACGTTGTGGCAGTGTGAAGAATCACATATAGATACCACGTTGTGGCAGTGTGAAGAATCACATATAGATACCACGTTGTGGCAGTGTGAAGAATCACATATAGATACCACGTTGTGGCAGTGTGAAGAATCACATATAGATACCACGTTGTGGCAGTGTGAAGAGCACAGTGTAGATACACACATAGATACCACGTTGTGGCAGTGTGAAGAATCACATATAGATACCACGTTGTTGCAGTGTGAAGATTCACATATAGATACCACGTTGTGGCAGTGTGAAGGGCACCGTGCAGAATCACATATAGATACCACGTTGTAGCAGTGTGAAGAATCACATATAGATACCACGTTGTGGCAGTGTGAAGAATCACATATAGATACCACGTTGTGGCAGTGTGAAGGGCACCGTGTAGATACACATATAGATACCACGTTGTGGCAGTGTGAAGATTCACATATAGATACCACGTTGTGGCAGTGTGAAGAATCACATATAGATACCACGTTGTGGCAGTGTGAAGAATCAAATATAGATACCACGTTGTGGCAGTGTGAAGAATCACATATAGATACCACGTTGTGGCAGTGTGAAGAATCAAATATAGATACCACGTTGTGGCAGTGTGAAGAATCACATATAGATACCACGTTGTGGCAGTGTGAAGAATCACATATAGATACCACGTTGTAGCAGTGTGAAGAATCACATATAGATACCACGTTGTGGCAGTGTGAACAATCATATATAGATACCACGTTGTGGCAGTGTGAAGAATCACATATAGATACCACGTTGTGGCAGTGTGAAGAATCACATATAGATACCACGTTGTGGCAGTGTGAAGGGCACCGTGCAGAATCACATATAGATACCACGTTGTGGCAGTGTGAAGGGCACCGTGCAGATACACATATAGATACCACGTTGTAGCAGTGTGAAGAATCACATATAGATACCACGTTGTGGCAGTGTGAACAATCATATATAGATACCACGTTGTGGCAGTGTGAAGAATCACATATAGATACCACGTTGTGGCAGTGTGAAGAATCACATATAGATACCACGTTGTGGCAGTGTGAAGGGCACCGTGCAGAATCACATATAGATACCACGTTGTGGCAGTGTGAAGGGCACCGTGCAGATACACATATAGATACCACGTTGTAGCAGTGTGAAGATTCACATATAGATACCACGTTGTGGCAGTGTGAAGATTCACATATAGATACCACGTTGTAGCAGTGTGAAGAATCACATATAGATACCACATTGTAGCAGTGTGAAGAATCACATATAGATACCACATTGTAGCAGTGTGAAGAATCACATATAGATACCACGTTGTGGCAGTGTGAAGAATCACATATAGATACCACGTTGTGGCAGTGTGAAGAATCACATATAGATACCACGTTGTGGCAGTGTGAAGAATCACATATAGATACCACGTTGTGGCAGTGTGAAGAATCACATATAGATACCACGTTGTAGCAGTGTGAAGAATCACATATAGATACCATGTTGTAGCAGTGTGAAGAGCACCCGTGCAGAATCACATATAGATACCACGTTGTGGCAGTGTGAAGAATCACATATAGATACCACGTTGTGGCAGTGTGAAGAATCACATATAGATACCACGTTGTAGCAGTGTGAAGAGCACCCGTGCAGAATCACATATACAGTATATCACAAAAGTGAGTACACCCCAAATTGGGCCCAATTAGCCATTTTCCCTCACCGGTGTCATGTGACTCGTTAGTGTTACAAGGTCTCAGGTGTGAATGGGGAGCAGGTGTGTTAAATTTGGTGTCATCGCTCTCACACTCCCTCATACTGACTGTTCACTGGAAGTTCAACATGGCACCCCATGGCAAAGAACTCTCTGAGGATCTAAAAAAAAGAATTGTTGCTCTACATGAAGATGGCCTGGGATATAAGAAGATTGCCAAGACCCTGAAACTGAGCTGCAGCACGGTGGCCAAGACCATACAGCGGTTTAACTGGACAGGTTCCACTCAGAACAGGCCTCACCATGGTCGACCAAAGAAGTCTATATGCCAATTTTAATTCATTTATTTATTTTGTCACTGTTTCTCCCCAATTTCTGGTAATTACAATCTTGTCTCATCGCTGCAACTCCACAACTGGCTCAGGAGAGGAGAAGGTCGAGTCACCAAGGGTTAGGGTTAGGCTAACCCTAACTCTAACCCTAACCCTTAGGCTAACGCTAACCCTAACCCTTAGGCTAACCCTAACCCTTAGGCTAACCCTAACCCTTAGGCTAACCCTAACCCTAACTGCCTCAGGAGAGGAGAAGGTGGAGTCACCAAGAAATCACTTCCACATTTCCTGAATGATAAAAGTCTAATAGTTCCAAAACAAATTAGATGTTAATAGACACATACACCACATGGATAACAGATGTTAATGGTCACATACACCACATGGATAACAGATGTTAATGGTCACATACACCACATGGATAACAGATGTTAATGGTCACATACACCACATGGATAACAGATGTTAATGGTCACATGGATAACAGATGTTAATGGTCACATACACCACATGGATAACAGATGTTAATGGTCACATGGTTAACAGATGTTAATGGTCACATACACCACATGGATAACAGATGTTAATGGTCACATGGTTAACAGATGTTAATGGTCACATACACCACATGGATAACAGATGTTAATGGTCACATGGATAACAGATGTTATTGGTCACATACACCACATGGATAACAGATGTTAATGGTCACATGGATAGCAGATGTTATTGGTCACATACACCACATGGATAACAGATGTTAATGGTCACATGGATAACATATGTTATTGGTCACATACACCACATGGATAACAGATGTTAATGGTCACATGGATAGCAGATGTTATTGGTCACATACACCACATGGATAACAGATGCTATTGGTCACATGGTTAACAGATGTTATTGGTCACATACACCACATGGATAACAGATGTTAATGGTCACATGGATAACAGATGTTAATGGTCACATGGTTAACAGATGTTAATGGTCACATGGATAACAGATGTTATTGGTCACATGGATAACAGATGTTAATAGACACATACACCACATGGTTAACAGATGTTAATGGTCACATGGTTAACAGATGTTAATGGTCACATACACCACATGGATAGCAGATGTTAATGGTCACATGGATAGCAGATGTTATTGGTCACATACACCACATGGATAACATATGTTAATGGTCACATGGATAACAGATGTTATTGGTCACATGGATAACAGATGTTAATAGACACATACACCACATGGATAACATATGTTATTGGTCACATACACCACATGGTTAACAGATGTTAATGTGAGTGTAGAGAAATGCTTGTGCTTCTAGTTCCGACAGTGCAGCAATATCTAACATGTAATCTAACAATTCCACAACTACCTAATACACACAAATCTAAGTAAAGGAATGGAATAAGAATATATACACATAAATATATATAAATAACGACAGGGCGGCATAGACAAGATCCAATAGATGGTATAAAATACAGTTTTTAGATATGAGATGAGTAATGCAAGATATGTAAACATGATCCATTTGTTAAAGTGGCCAGTGATGTCAAGTCTGTATGTACAGCCCGACAGGATGCTCTCATATGTGCATCTGTAAAGGTTTGTGAGTATTTTAGGTGACAAGCCAAATATCTTCAGCCTTCTGAGGTTGAAAAGGCACTGTGGATAGGGGGGTGCTCCTTCTGCTGTTTCCTGAAGTCCACGATCATCTCCTTTGTTTTGTTGACGTTGACTGAGAGGTTGTTTTCCTGACACCACACTCGGAGTGCCCTCACCTCCTCCCTGTAGGCTGTGTCGTCGCTGTTGGTAATCAAGCCCACTACTGTTGTGTCGTCTGCAAACTTGATGATCGAGTAGGAGGTGTGCATGGCCAGAGTTGAGATGTTGTTTCCTACCTTCACCACCTGGGGGCAGCCCGTCAGGAAGTCCAGGACCGAATTGCACACAGCGGCGAACCAGAGACCTAGGGCCTCAAGCTTAATGATGAGCTTGGAGGGTACTATGGTGTTGAATGCTGAGCTACAGTCAATGAACAGCATTCTTACATAGGTATTCCTCTTGTCCAGGTGGGATAGGGCAGTGTGCAGTGTGATGGTGATTGCATCGTCTGTGGACCTGTTGGGGCGGTAAGCAATTTGGAGTGGGTCTAGGGTGACAGGTAAGGTGGAGGTGATATGATCCTTGACTAGTCTCTCAAAGCACTTCATGATGACAGAGGTGAGTGCTACAGGGCGAAAGTAATTTAGTTCAGTTACCTTTGCATTCTTGGGTACAGGAACAATGGTGGCCATCTTGAAGCATGCAGGGACAGCAGACTGGGATAGGGAGCGATTAAATATGTCCGTAAGCGCACCAGCCAGCTGGTCTGCGCATGCTCTGAGGACGCGGCTGGGGATGCCATCTAGGTCAGCAGATTTGGAAGGTTAACACATTTAAATGTCTTAATAATCACGTTGGCCACGGAGGAGGAGAGCCCATAGTCCTTGGTAGCGGGCCACGTCGGTGGCACTGTATTATCCTCAAAGCGTGCAAAGGTGTTTAGTTTGTCTGGAAGCAAGACGTCGTTGTCCGTGACGTGGCTGGTTTTCTTTTTGTAATCTGTGATTGTCTGTAGACCCTGCCACATACGTCTCGTGTCTGGACCGTTGCATTGCGACTCCACTTTGTCTCTATACTGAAATGTCACTTGTTTGATAGCCTTGTAGAGGGAATAACTACACTGTTTGTATTCGGCCATATTCCCAGTCACCTTCCCATTGTTAAACTTTGAGGTTCGGGCTTTCAGTTTTGCGCGAATGTCGCCATCTATCCACGGTTTCTGGTTAGGGTAGGTTTTAATAGTCATGGTAGGTACATCTTCTCGTATACACTTCCTTATAAACTCACTCACCGAATCAGCGTATAATTCAATATTATTCTCTGAGGCTACCCGGAACATGTCCCAGTCCGTGTGATAAAAACAATCTTGAAGCGTGGTTTCCGATTGGTCAGACCAGTGTTGAATAGTCCTTAGCACGGCTACATCCTGTTTGAGTTTCTGCCTATAGGAAGGGAGGAGCAAAATGGAGTCGTGGTCAGATTTGCCGAACGGAGAGTGTGGGGGGGGGGGGGCTTGTATGCATCTGGGAAGTTAGAGTAGCAGTGATCTGTGTATTTCCAGCTTGAGTGCTACAGTCAATATGCTGGTAGAATTTAGGTAGCCTTAAAATCCCCAGCTACAATAAATGCAGCTCAGGATATATGGTTGCCAGTTTGCATAAAGTCCAGTGAAGTTCCTTGAGGGCCATCGTGGTATCAGCTTGAGGGGGATATACAGTGGGGAGAACAAGTATTTGATACACTGCCGATTTTGCAGCTTTTCCTACTTACAAAGCATGTAGAGGTCTGTAATTTTTATCATAGGTACACTTCAACTGTGAGAGATGGAATCTAAAACAACAATCCAGAAAATCACATTGTATGATTTTTAAGTAATTAATTTGCATTTTATTGCATGACATAAGTATTTGATACATCAGAAAAGCAGAACTTTATATTTGCTACAGAAACCAGCTGGTCTGCGCATGCTCTGAGGACGCGGCTGGGGATGCCGTCCGAGGAGAATTCCCTTGGGAGATAATACGGTCAGCATTTGAATGTGAGGAATTCTAGGTCAGGTGAACAAAAGGAGTTCCTGTATGTTGTTACAATTACACCATGAGTTGTTAATCATGAAACATACACCCCTGCCCTTCTTCTTCCTGGAAAGACTCCAACAGCATATACCCAGAGAGCCATGTGTCCGTGAAACAGAGTATGTTACAATCCCTGATGTCTCTGGAAAACAACCTTTGCCCTAATTTCGTCTACCTTGTTATCTAGAGACTGGACATTAGCGAGTAATATACTCGGAAGCGGTGGGTGGTGTGCGCGCCTCAGAAGTCCGCTTCGTCTACCTCTTCTCTGGCAGCGTTGTTTTGGGTTGACCTTCAGAATCAGTTCAAATGCCCTGGATGGTTCGGACAAAGGATCCGCTTCGGGAAAGTCATATTTCTGGTCGTATTCCTGTTCATAGTTCTAGTAATTTGACGTCGCTCTGATACCCAATACATAAAAAAAACAAAATACTGCAAAGTTTCCTAAGGACTAGAAGCGAGGCAGCCCTCTCTGTCGGCGCCATCTTGCCTAATTTCTGTTTCTGTGACAAAAAAGCAACGTACTGTATAGTGTAGAGCAGTGGTCAACAGACTTTTCTGATTCAAGAACACTTGTCTCGGCTTGCAGTCATAATGGCAGAGACATGACTTAAAACACGTAAGATGTTGTTACTCCTATGACCAGAGAAAGGTCAATATTCCTAATTCATGTTGTTACTCCTATGACCAGAGAAAGGAAAATATTCATAATTCATGTTGTTACTCCTATGACCAGAGAAAGGTCAATATTCCTAATTCATGTTGTTACTCCTATGACCAGAGAAAGGAAAATGTTCCTAATTCATGTTGTTACTCCTATGACCAGAGAAAGGACAATATTCCTAATTCATGTTGTTACTCCTATGACCAGAGAAAGGACAATGTTCCTAATTCATGTTGTTACTCCTATGACCAGAGAAAGGTCAATGTTCCTAATTCATGTTGTTACTCCTATGACCAGAGAAAGGACAATGTTCCTAATTCATGTTGTTACTCCTATGACCAGAGAAAGGTCAATATTCCTAATTCATGTTGTTACTCCTATGACCAGAGAAAGGAAAATGTTCCTAATTCATGTTGTTACTCCTATGACCAGAGAAAGGAAAATATTCCTAATTCATGTTGTTACTCCTATGACCAGAGAAAGGAAAATGTTCCTAATTCATGTTGTTACTCCTATGACCAGAGAAAGGAAAATGTTCCTAATTCATGTTGTTACTCCTATGACCAGAGAAAGGAAAATGTTCCTAATTCATGTTGTTACTCCTATGACCAGAGAAAGGAAAATATTCATAATTCAACAAAATAATAGAAAAAGTAAATAGAAAATGTTTACTAAGTTTTCAGAAAAACAAACTAATTACAAACTGGTCAAGTGGATCTGAAAACAAACAAACCAAATTAATTTCAAATTAAAATCTGAATTTCTAGAACAAAAAAGACATCTAAAAACACACAACTATGATAACCTTGGTGTGTCTGGGTGTGTTTTACCTGGTGGATCTCCTGCCAGCCATTCTCGTCGGTGCTGCCTATGACAGCGTGTTCATGCAGCAGCAGTTCACAGCAGTACGGGTCTCCCCCCACCATGGCACAGTGGTACAACGGAGTTAACCCACGACTGTCCCTATAGTCTGGAGACGCACCCAGGTCCAACACAGTCTGCAACACACACACATTATGCTTAAAACAGAAACACACAGGGGTGTGTATGCATGTGTGTGTGTGTGCGTACTCACTGTGAGTGCTGTGTGGTTCCTAGAGAGAACAGCTCTGTGCAGCGCTGTGATTCCGTCTCTAGTCCTGAAGTCCAGGTGAGCTCCTCCACTCCTCAGAACTTTAATCAGCTCTGAACTGCCCTCTAGCTGAACCGCCAGGGTCAGGGGGCATTCTATAAACACACACATTCAGATAGAAAAATACTGAGGCTTAGTCGTGAGGGATAGATATCACTCACTTTCAGACACTGAGGGTGTGTGTGTGTGTGTGTGTGTGTGTGTGTGTGTGTGTGTGTGTGTGTGTGTGTGTGTGTGTGTGTGTGTGTGTGTGTGTGTGTGTGTGTGTGTGTGTGTGTGTGTGTGTTTCTTCACCTCCTGTGTCTGCATCATGAAAATTAGGATCAAGGCCTTTCTCCAAGAACCTGGAGACTTTGTCAATGCTGAGCTGATAAACATACTCCATGAACTTCTTAAGGTTGGCCTGAGAGACAGAGAAAGGGACAGCGAGAGTAGGGCTGGCACGTTAGTGTGTGTGTGTGTGTGTGTGTATGTCTGTGTGTGTGTGTGTGTGTGTGTGTGTGTGTGTGTGTGTGTGTGTGTGTGTGTGTGTGTGTGTGTGTGTGTGTGTGTCTGTGTGCGCGTGTGCGTATGCATGTTTGTATCTGTGTGTGTGTCTGTGTCTGTATCTGTATCTGTGTGTGTGTCTGTGTCTGTGTGTGTGTCTGTGTGTGTGTGTGTGGTCTTACCTTGGTATGGAGCTTTGCTAGCTGCTTGTCGTCCACATAGCTCTGAGTGTAAACACGCCTCTTATAACGAAACTACAATCACACACACACACACACACACAGCCCTATGAGTTAAAACAATTTTAGTTTCAGCATTTAGGTTGAATGTATGGTATAGGTAGTGGTGTAGGTAGTGGTGTCTAGGTTGTAGGGTGTAGGTACAAGTAGTTGTGTAGGTAGTGGTGTCTAGGTTTTAGGGTGTAGATATGGTATAGGGCGTAGCTCTCGATAGGGAATAGGAGTAATGGGGTAGAGGGTACCTCTAGATAGGGAATAGGGGTGATGGGGTAGAGGGTACCTCTAGATAGGGAATTGGGGTGATGGGGTAGAGGGTACCTCTAGATAGGGAATAGGAGTGATGGGGTAGAGGGTACCTCTAGGCAGGGAATAGGGGTGATGGGGGGTAGAGGGTACCTCTAGGCAGGGAATAGGGGTGATGGGGGGTAGAGGGTACCTCTAGGCAGGGAATAGGGGTGATGGGGGGTAGAGGGTACCTCTAGATAGGGAATAGGGGTGATGGGGGGTAGAGGGTACCTCTAGATAGGGAATAGGGGTGATGGGGGGTAGAGGGTACCTCTAGATAGGGAATAGGGGTGATGGGGGGTAGAGGGTACCTCTAGATAGGGAATAGGGGTGATGGGGGGTAGAGGGTACCTCTAGATAGGGAATAGGGGTGATGGGGGGTAGAGGGTACCTCTAGGTAGGGAATAGGGGTGATGGGGGGTAGAGGGTAGTCTTTCAGCAGTCGTTCCTCGTCTAGGAACTTCCCAGCTCGTCCGTTGAAGGCCGGTTGAAACAGACCGTAGTTCAGAACATCAGTCAGACTCTGTGTTAGAGTCACTAACACACGCTGCTTACTGCTCCACACTGCTGCCTCGGGATCCAACCGCAGACACTTCTACACACACAAATAAAATGTTATTTGCCACATGCGCCCAATACAACAGGACCTTACAGTGAAATGCTTACTTACAAGCCCTTAACCAACAATGCAGATTTAAGAAAATTAAGTGTTAAGTAGAAAATAGATAAGTTAAAATAAAAAACAGTCAGGATGCTCTCGATGGTGCAGCTGTAGAACCTTTTGAGGATCTGATGACCAATGACAAACTTTTTCAGTCTCCTGTGGGGGAACAGGCTTTGTTGTGCACTCTTCACGACTGTCTTGGTGTGTTTGGACCATGATCATTTGTTGGTGATGTGGACATCAAGGAACTTGAAGCTCTCATCCTAATCCACTACAGCCCCGTTGATGAGAATGGGGGCGTGCTCAGTCCTCCTTTTTCTGTAGTACACAATCATCTCCTTTGTCTTGATCACGTTGAGAGAGAGGTTGTTGTCCTGGCACAACATGGCCAGGTCTCTGACCTCCTCCCTATAGGCAGTCTCGTCGTTGTCGGTGATCATCCCTACCCATTGTATCGTCGGCAAACTTAATGATGGTGTTGGAGTCATACCTGGCCATGCAGTCATGAGTGTAAAGGAGGGGACTGAACACGCACCCCTGAGGGGCCCCCGTTTTGAGCATTAGCGTGGCGGATGTGTTATTACCTACCCTTACCACCTGGGGGTAGCCCGTCAGGAAGTCCAGGATCCAGTTGCAGAGGGAGGTGTTTAGTCCCCGGGTTCTTGTTTTAGCGATGAGCTTTGAGGGCACTATGGTGTTGAATGCTGAGCTGTAGTCAATGTATAGCATTCTCACATAGGTGTTCCTTTTGTCCAGGTGTGAAAGGGCAATAGAGATTGCATCATCTGTGGATCTGTTTGGGCGTTACGCAAATTGGAGTGGGTCTAGGGTGTCTCCGAGGATGCTGTTGATGTGAGCCGTCTGGTAGGCTCATGTCACTGGGAAGCTTGCGGCTGTGCTTCCCTTTGTAGTCTGTAATAGCTTGCAAGCCCTGCCACATCCGACGAGTGTCGGAGCCAGTGTGGTATGATTCAACCTTAGCCCTGTATTGATGCTTTGCCTGTTTCATGGTTTGTCGCAGGGCATGGCGGGATTTCTTGTAAGCTTCCGGGTTAGAGTCCCGCACCTTGAAAGCGGCAGCTCTATCCTTTAGCTCAGTGCGAATGTTGCCTGTAATCCATGGCTTCTGGTTGGGGTATGTACGTACAGTCACTGTGGGGACGACGTCCTCAATGCACTTATTGCTAAAGCCAGTGACTGATGTGGTGTATTCCTCAATGTCATCGGAAGAATCCCGGAACATGTCCAGTCTGTGCTAGCAAAGCAGTCCTGTAGTTTAGCATCTGCTTCATCTGACCACTTCTTATTGACTGAGTCACTGGTGCTTCCTGCTTTAATTTTTGCTTGTAAGCAGGAATCAGGAGGATAGAGTTGTGGTTGGATATATCAAATGGAGGGCCTGCAGTTTATCACAATATATTCTACTTCAGGCGAGAAAAATCTAGAGACTTCCTTAGATTTGGTGCACCAGCTGTTGTTTACAAATATGCACAGTCTGCCCCCCCTCGTCTTACCGGTGTGGGCTGTTCTATCCTGCTGGTGCAGCGTGTATCCCGCTAGCTGAATATCCATGTCGTTATTCAGCCATGATTCCTTGAAGCATAGGATATTACAGTTTTTTATGTCCCGTTGGTAGGATATTCGTGATCTTACCTCGTCTAGGCTTAACGGAGGCAGCTGTTTATTCTTGCCGATGCACCGAAAACCCAGCCAGCTGTATGTTATTCATGTCAGCCATGACTCGGTGAAACATAAGATATTACAGTTAATGTCCAGTTGGTAGGATATTTGTGATCGTAGCTCATCTATTTTGTTATCCAATGATTGTACGTTGGCTATGTCACATCTGCTGACCCCTCTCTGGCGCTCAAGGTCGCCAGGCTACTTATCATTATTCACACCTGCCACCATCGTTACACGCATCAACGCTTCATCTGACTCAACTGGACTCCATCACGTTATTAAGTAACCCCCCTATACAGTGGGGCAAAAAGTATTTAGTAAGCCACCAATTGTGCAAGTTCTCCCACTTAAAAAGATGAGAGAGGCCTATAGAGATAGGTACACTTCAACTATGACAGACAAAATGAGAAAAAAAATCCAGAAAATCACATTGTAGGATTTTTAATGAATTTATTTGCAAATTATGGTGGAAAATGAGTTCCTCTGCGCTCCACTCGTTACCTGTATTAAAGGCACCTGTTTGAACTTGTTATCAGTATAAAAGACACATGTCCACAACCTCAAACAGTCACACTCCAAACTCCACTATGGCCAAGACCAAAGAGCTGTCAAAGACACCAGAAACAAAATTGTAGCCCTGCACCAGGCTGGGAAGACTGAATCTGCAATAGGTAAGCAGCTTGGTTTGAAGAAATCAACTGTGGGAGCAATTATTAGGAAATGGAAGACATACAAGACCACTGATAATCTCCCTCGATCTGAGGCTCCAACGCAAGATCTCACCCTGTGGGGTCAAAATGATCACAAAAACGGTGAGCAAAAATCCCAGAACCACACGGAGGGACCTAGTGAATGACCTGTAGAGAGCTGGGACCAAAGTAACAAATCCTACCATCAGTAACACACTACACCGCCAGGGACTCAAATCCTGCAGTGCCAGACGTGTCCCCCTGCTTAAGCCAGTACATGTCCAGGCCCGTCTGAAGTTTGCAAGAGAGCATTTGGATAATCCAGAAGAAGATTGGGAGAATGTCATATGGTCAGATGAAACCAAAATATAACTTTTTGGTAAAAACTAAACTCGTCGTGTTTGGAGGACAAATAATGCTGAGTTATATCCAAAGAACACCATACCTTCTGTGAAGCATGGGGGTGGAAACATCATGCTTTGGGGCTGTTTTTCTGCAAAGGGACCAGGAAGACTGATCCGTGTAAAGGAAAGAATGAATGGGGCCATGTATCGTGAGATTTTGAGTGAAAACCTACCTATTTTGAGTGACCTCTGTCATTGCCAACAAAGGGTATATAACAAAGTATTGAGAAAAACTGTTGTTATTGACCAAATACTTATTTTTCACCATAATTTGCAAATAAATTCATAACAAATTGTATAATGTGATTTTCTGGATTTTTTTCTTTTCATTTTGTCTATCATAGTTGAAGTGTACCTATGATGAAACAGGCCTCTCTCATCTTTTTAAGTGGGAGAACTTGCACAATTGGTGGCTGACTGTCACTTCCTCAGTTTCTTTCCCGAGTTAGGGTTAGGTAGGGGTAGGTAGTATGTGGACCAGGGTTAGGTAGGTGTAGGGGTAGGTAGTATGTGGACCAGGGTTATGTAGGGGTAGGTAGTATGTGGACCAGGGTTAGGTAGGGGTAGGTAGTATGTGGACCAGGGTTAGGTAGGTGTAGGGGTAGGTAGTATGTGGACCAGGGTTAGGTAGGTGTAGGGGTAGGTAGTATGTGGACCAGGGTTAGGTAGGGGTAGGTAGTATGTGGACCAGGGTTAGGTAGGGGTAGGTAGAATGTGGACCAGGATTAGGTAGGGGTAGGTAGTATGTGGACCAGGGTTAGGTAGGGGTAGATAGTATGTGGACCAGGGTTAGGTAGGGGTAGGTAGTATGTGGACCAGGGTTAGGTGGGGTAGGTAGGTAGTGTGTGGACCAGGATTAGGTAGGGGTAGGTAGTATGTGGACCAGGGTTAGGTAGGGGTAGATAGTATGTGGACCAGAGTTAGGTAGGGGTAGGTAGTATGTGGACCAGGGTTAGGTAGGGGTAGGTAGTATGTGGACCAGGGTTAGGTGGGGTAGGTAGGTAGTGTGTGGACCAGGATTAGGTAGGGGTAGGTAGTATGTGGACCAGGGTTAGGTAGGGGTAGATAGTATGTGGACCAGAGTTAGGTAGGGGTAGGTAGTATGTGGACCAGGGTTAGGTAGGGGTAGGTAGTATGTGGACCAGGGTTAGGTAGGGGTAGGTAGTATGTGGACCAGGGTTAGGTAGGGGTAGGTAGTATGTGGACCAGGGTTAGGTAGGGGTAGATAGTATGTGGACCAGAGTTAGGTAGGGGTAGGGGTAGGTAGTATGTGGACCAGAGTTAGGTAGGGGTAGGTAGTATGTGGACCAGGGTTAGGTAGGGGTAGGTAGTATGTGGACCAGGGTTAGGTAGGGGTAGGTAGTATGTGGACCAGGGTTAGGTAGGGGTAGGTAGTATGTGGACCAGGGTTAGGTAGGGGTAGGGGTAGGTAGTATGTGGACCAGGGTTAGGTATGTGTAGGGGTAGGTAGTATGTGGACCAGGGTTAGGTAGGGGTAGGTAGTATGTGGACCAGGGTTAGGTAGGGGTAGGTAGTATGTGGACCAGGGTTAGGTAGGGGTAGGTAGTATGTGGACCAGGGTTAGGTAGGGGTAGGTAGTATGTGGACCAGGGTTAGGTAGGGGTAGGGGTAGGTAGTATGTGGACCAGGGTTAGGTAGGGGTAGGTAGTATGTGGACCCGGGTTAGGTAGGGGTAGGTAGTATGTGGACCAGGGTTAGGTAGGGGTAGGTAGTATGTGGACCCGGGTTAGGTAGGGGTAGGTAGTATGTGGACCAGGGTTAGGTAGGGGTAGGTAGTATGTGGACCAGGGTTAGGTAGGGGTAGGTAGTATGTGGACCCGGGTTAGGTAGGGGTAGGTAGTATGTGGACC